>NW_024104440.1:655448-908031 GCF_003945595.2 Pipra filicauda
TAATTTTCATTTAACAAAAGGTATGCTACTTAACAAATGTTTCTTACCTTAACTGACCAACTCTTGCAGCTTTTTCCCTAGTAGGCACAAAGTCCTGTCAGGGCTTAGCTCAGCTGTTACAACAGCTGTGAATATACCCCGCTGATCTCATGGAAAAACCAGAGCCTGGAAACTAAGATGTCGTGAAAACAGCTGAGGATGAGGTTTTTGAGAGAAATATTCCTGTAATTTGTTGGAACTGGGGAAGTGAAATGTGCAATTCTGACAACAGTGACAGATTTATAGACTCAGTACACTAATTAAAAAGCAACTTACTCTAATATATTAATCTATAAAATGACAGCAGCAGAGAGAGCTGCTCTGTTTTGTGCACAAGTGTGAGAACATTGAAGTGCCCTTCTCCTGTAATGCCAGAATTTTATGTTGTGTACAAAAGTCAAGGATAACATTAAGCAAGAAGCAATTGGAGGATTCCGTCCTTCCGGTGTGAAACATATGGGGAGATGTTTTGCCATAAACTGTACGTTCATGTGCAAGACAGAAAGAAACAAAAAGTTTGCATTTGTTCTTTCCTTTCCCTTTTCATTGCTGTTTTTTGTTCACATGTGCTGGGGTAGAATCCAGCTAAGAATTTAAAGCAGAAAAAACAAATAAAGCCTTAATCATATTTCCACAACTTCCATGACTAAATTTTTGCTCATATCAGTGTAACAATTTTCATGCTTTGAGATTTATCTGTGGAATTCATCTGTAACATGTTTCTTGCCCTTAATAAGTGGCACCACTTCCTTGCATCCTCCACCAATAATCTCAAGAACTGGGAACACTGAGGAGAGAAAAAGAGCATATTTCTGGTGTGCATTTCAAACACCTCTGATATTACATCTGTATTCCTACTTCAGCAATGATTTAGATGGATGTCTGAATAGATGACAAGATGACAGTTAAATGAAAATAACTGAATAATTTTGGTTTTATACAAACATCACTCTGGTTTGCATTTGAATATAGAAAAGCAGAACTTAGTATTTTGTTACACATATATAATTTAAGTCTCTATAAAGCAGAGGAATAATAATGCTTTTTGAGAAGAATGTGGAGCTTAAAAAAAATCCCAAATGATGTAGATGTTTAAGGATACGATAGTTCAATTCGTTACAGTTTTATTTATTTATTTGCTGTTTTTTCACAAAACCTCCTCGTTCCCTACCCCCAGTTTAATGGATATGTCCTTGAATATTCTCTTATAGGCATTTAAATATCTACTGAAGTTCCTAAGGCTGCAATTTGCTTGTAATCTTCCATCTGTTTCAGATTCATTGTAAACACACACAGTCAGGTCTTCAGCTCCATAAAAGCACCAAATGAAGTCAGTGCAGTTACATGGGATTTCTTCAGATGAGAATCTCGCTTGTGATATTTGTGTCTCCACTTTTCTTGAACCCAAACTTGTTTTCAGAATATAATTACAGCAGTTATTTTTCACCATTCCAATCACAAATTGATCTTAATTGGCTGGTTTTGACTGGCCTTCACATTCACAATTACATGAAAAGGATTCTTGAAATATGAGTGTGACCTTTACAGAAATGTTTAGTCAAAACTCCTTTCATAAACTGTTTTTTTCTAACAAAATGTTTACAGAAAGAAAGGATTTATTTTTAGTACTTTTCTTTTGTTGTCAGACTCCTGCAGTGGTGACACAGGGTGTTGTGCACAAGACTGTTGTTCATTGCCAGGGAAGATGTCAAGGACTGCTCTAGGTTAAAAATCTGTATTTACTTGTTAGAAAGGTCACACTTGGAGATGTCCATGTTCATTGTTTTTTGCCCTCAAATACTTCATCTTCAGTTGCCTCATTGGAGAAGTTCCTTGTCATGCATGGAGGACCAAGGTGTATGTATTGTTTGAAAGAATTATTCCACTGCATTAGTAGCCATAAACCACATACAGAAATGGGGGAGAGTTAAAGGATATGGTGTACCTAATCCATTTAATTTACTGTAAATCGTTTCACAGGATATTTCACAAATAGAAACCTGGATTAGATAAGAGCTGGAGAAGATAACTGAAGTGATTGACTTTGCATTACAATATTTTTTATGTTCAATTAGGAAGCTGCAGCAAAGTTGCATTTTCTCTAGATATCTAATTTACTTTGTAATAGTAAATCAGTAATTAAATTACTAAATGCTGACTCTGAGCAGATTTTCTGTGTGCTGGGTTTCTTTAGCCGTAAATGTCCCCAGATAAAAAGCTCGTTTGCTTGTTTTTAAGTATCTAGTGCAGGTCACCAGGAAACAGTTCCTAAAAGCATTCAGAAACCAAATCTTCCCAATTCAATTCTTCTCCAAAATGAGCTTTATAACATTTGTATTTAACCCAAAACCACTTCAAATCTGGCACTGACATTCAGAATGTCATCTCTGAGGTACCAAAGAAGCCATGGCAGATGATTTCATTCCCACCAGCAGTGTGTATTTTGTACCTTCAATATTAGTCTTCATGGTCTGGCACAAGTTGTAAGACTTTTATTACTGTCAAGCCATATAAAATCCAGGTGTCAGCTTCTTAACACTCGGAAAGTAATAACACTCCTCATCTTCTATTAAAAAAACATAGTTTGCCTGGAACAGATTTACAGAGCTTGCAGAGCTGAGTTACCACTCTCACTAATATTTGTATGTTTAACACCACCTTGCCAGGAAACTTAAATCAATTAATCTGTTTCTGTTCCCTGCAAGTGTAAAATAGGATAGCAGCTAGCGAGCATGTTCATAAAACTCTTTAAATTAAATGCACTGTATGTGTCTTTCCTCTGAAGCCTGCAGAATAAACCTTGAATGATTCATTTCTTACTTTTCAATCATAAGCTTTTGTTTCACCAGGAGTTCATGCTTCCTGTATCTGAAAATAATGCACATAAGTTGTTGTTACTGGTCAGGAATAAATACTGAAGTAAAATAAAAATAAAGACTTATACAGCTTCCTGTGTATATTTGGCACTCTAATAATTCTATGTCAGTGTCGAATGTAAAATTCAAAAATAAATGTAGATCTCACAGCAACTTAGTAAAAGTAGACCAATGGAAATGTTTGTAAATTTAGTGCCAACAAAATATATTGTGCTGCCTATTTCTGATAGATGTTGTTAAAATAAGCAGCACCTCTGTCCTTATGTTGTATGAAATAATATGTAGTATTTATGATCACTGTGGCTTAGTAGTGGTACAAATAAGTCACAGAAAGTTAATGGAATGCAAAGGAAGTGTGGTAACCATGGTAGAACAAGAGAGCAGAAGAATGAGAGATTCCATTTCCTTCAGCCTTGTACCAAATTACTCATCTTTTGCTGTGTTTGGTGTTCTAGGATGTGATGTCCACGTTCTTCCAGTTTGGGGCTTCCATCCAGCAAGAAGCCATTATCATGCTGAAGATCATGCAGGATTATGACTGGCACGTGTTCTCTCTGGTGACCACCACTTTCCCTGGATACCGAGATTTCATCAATGTCATTAAGACCACTGTGGAAAATAGCTTTGTGGGCTGGGACATGCAGAACGTCATCACACTTGATACTGCCTTTGGAGATGATGCCAAGACTCAAATTCAGCTGAAGAAAATCCATTCCTCTGTCATCCTGCTCTACTGCTCCAAGGATGAAGCTGTCTACATTCTGGATGAGGCTCGCTCCCTGGGCCTTACTGGCTATGATTTCTTTTGGATAGTTCCCAGCCTGGTTAGTGGTAACACAGAAATCACTCCCAAGGAGTTTCCTTCAGGACTCATTTCGGCAGCTTATGATGAGTGGGACTACAGTTTAGAAGCTCGGGTGCGGGACGGCCTTGGGGTCATTGCCACTGCTGCCTCAGCCATGCTGGAAAAATACTCCTCCATTCCCGAGGCCAGAACGAGCTGCTATGGACAACTGGAGAAAAATGACAGGCCCTTTCAAACCTTGCACAAGTAAGGCTTGTTGGTTTGGGGTTTCTTACCTTGGTAGTTTTCTATTCTATGTGTTTCTTGAAGGAGAATATTTTTTTTCTAATCTCATCGTGCCTTTTTTAAGCAATGATTTTCAGATGTTCCAGGAGAATGTGCAAGAGGACTTGCTGCTCTGGTAATTGTGCTCCTGGAGATGATGTTATGTGCTGTGGAGAATAGATACTGCTCTGAACCTAATGTAGAAGATGACAGAAATTGGTCTTAGAGGGTATAAAGCTGAGTTAACAAATTTGGGCTGTTGTGTACTTATGAGGTGAAATTACCAAAATGCTCTGGAGGCTGTGCCTGAATCACTTGCATCAGCAGGAACCTGGTAATATTTTAGAAGACAAGCAATGTGCAGCATTAAAGAGGATGTTGCTGGAAATTATAGAAGTATTAAATTAGTTAGGCAGTTTTTATCACCTAAGAACTGAAATCTGTCACTTCTACTTGTGAGGGTTTTGGTTTTGTCACCTCTGCTAGAATAACTGCAAAATTAATCTACATTGATCCGAACTGATATAGATATTTTCTCAAAACAGCTGGTCAGATGGGAACTGCCAAGGTTTAAATCAGGATTCTTTTTTTTTAATTATAATTTTGTTTTAATTATCCCTTTCAGACGTGATGTTCCTGATTACTTATATCCAAAAGTGTTGCATAATATATATTACACAGTAATATATTTTTTTATCTGGTCTGTGAGAGGAATTAAAAGATATCTTGCATATTTTTTAATAGCTCTTGACAATATCTCATATGGAAGTTACTAAGCAGTATTTTTGAAATTTGTTCTGACCAAATAGTGCAGATGAAGCGCTTTCTACAGAAAAACAGGATGGAATTGGCACAGGAAGGAAAGTTGGTGCTGATTTCAGATAGATTATGGAACAGTTTTAATCTTGAGTTGTATGTGCACATTTAGGTTAGGAGCTGGTTACCAGATGATGTCCTGGAACAGCTGTCCATGAAAACAGCATCTTTGTACACAGAATTCTTTAGAAGCTTTCTTAAAAGCCAAATTCTGCAAAGTATATGAATTTGAACATTTCATACACGTATTTTTCAACAGTTGTACAGTTATCCTTAAAGAGAACTTGCCTTTAGGTTTTTTTGTGTTCCCTTTCCTGTTTGTTAGCCTCTGCCTCTAAAACTGCAAATTCTCCAGAGGCATTGCAGAAAACCTGTGATTCTTTTCCTGCTGCCCCATTTGCCCCTGGAAGTGGCAGGAGACAGCACTGGGGTGGCTCTGGGAAAGCCATGGCAGTGTCCCTCATGTCAGGGCAGAGCAGCTGGGAGGCTCTCCTGGAGTGACTGTTCAACCTGCACCCAGCCTGGGAGCCTTAAAGGGTGGCTCTCAGTGCATGTGCCGGCAGTGCCAGGTGGAAGTGGAAGCTCATGGCATCCTCTCAACCAAATTCTGGACCTTAAACTGGGATCTGATCTACAGACAAGGAAGTCCAATATTAATAATTGAACTCCAGTTTCCTGTAAAAGTTAAATTGTGTTCTGTCATCAGAAGGGTTGGTGTTTAAAATACTGTGGTTCAGCTGGTAGGGGCACAAAAACTTGAACCTGTTTTGGAAAAGGCTCCTACCCCACTGTCTGGGTAATACACTAATGTAGATCTGAATAAGGTATTCAGTACTCAGCACAAGCTGTCTTTCTTCAAACAATCTTTATTTTCTCATTAAGCATTTGGACATTACTCTCGGGCACATTGTGTGGCCCTTGGGGTGTCCTGTGCAGGGCCAGGAGTTGGACTGGATGATCCTTGTTGTTTCCTTCCAACTCACATATTCTGTGATTCTGTGATTAAATCTTCATGACTACAGGAACAGGGTTTGTGAGTGTTAGGGCAGTGAGATCAGTCTTTACCAGGAGATTCTGCAGTGTGCAGTGCATGGTGCACATAGAAATTATTAATAGGAGAAGTAGTGCACTCTGGTTAATCAAGTCACTTCCCGATGTGAAAAACTGAACTATGAAGGAGAATAGATTTTTGGTACTGGAGATTCTTTGAGCTTCCCCAACACCACAAGAGCAAGAAGGCTGTTTCTAATCTAGAAATGTCAGAATTACACTAAAATGAATAAACTTTAAATAGTACTTCTTATGTAATAACTTCCCAAGACTATTCTTGTCACATATAATCTGCAAGAAAGGCAAGTGTGTGCAAGCATTTATAGTACTAAGTAATCTCTGGGAGCTGACCAGTCTCTCCATGCCAAGTTGAATTACATAAATTCATTGTACTTTCTCATCCCCATCACTAAATTGTGGGTTTCTTCTTTATGTGACAAATCAACGCCTAAATTGGGGTTTTATTCTGAAGTGTAATCTTCGCAGTTTCAGGTCACAGATAGTGCAGCTTTGTATTCTAAACTGCAAGTGTATATGTGCTGTATTAAGAGGCTGACTTGAACAAAGGATTTTGGAGCAACCTCACAATGGAAAGGGCTAAAGTAATTGGAAACAGCTTATGGACCTGGGATCTGCTGTACTGTGCCTCCCTGTTCATGCAGAAAATCGGGGTTGGAGAAGTAGGGTTGAATGAGAGGACACAGCCTGCAAGCTCAGAAGCAGAGAACTCAGAAAGCAGGGAAAAGGCTATGTAAGGTGATGCCTGAGCAAAAAAACCTGGAGAATGGAGGAAAAAGCCAGAATTTTTAGACTCCTCCTTTGTAATGACAGTCTAATTCAGCTTTAAACTGAGTATAGTATTTTAAGACTATGCCATAATTGCTAATTTGCTTGTAAATGGAAATTGGTAATGCTTTATGTGCGACTTCCCACATCTAGATAGCAATTTTCATCTCCATTTATGAAGAAATTCTATGTAAAGAAAGCCATGAAGTGAAAGCTCCTCCTCCCTCTTTCTCAAATCCTTTGAGTATTAAATTGGTTTGAAGATATATTTGTTTTGAAGCACACAATTTATCTTTCCTCTGTCACTGCAATTCTGAGATGCTTTTATTGGCTTTCTAGATCCAGAAGAAAATCAGGTTTGCTTTAGTTTTTGCAATGATTTGATCAATGTTCATTTCTGATACACATGGGAAAACTAGTTTTCCCCTGTGAATAAAGGATTTATAATAAAATACAGGGCTCATTTTCAATGCATTAAAAACATGGATATATATGTGTATTTCTATCTGTATTGATTCAGTTCATCTTTTCCTATCTGTGTAAGACCCAGATCTCCCAAGGCAGAAAACCGCTGTTGTGTGAAATACTGGAGCAGCAGGATAAATAGAATTAGCACCTCATTAATGCCATGTCAGCTGAACAAATGCTTGCTCTTTCTCAAAAAAAGGAAAACACGCAAGCAAACAAACAGCATAACACAATAACCGTGCCAGTCATCACAGAAAAGGCTGCTACCTTTGAATTGAAATGCTGCTGCTTTGTTTAGAAGAGTACTCAGGGTGTGTATAAAAGTCACGACCCTGGGAGATACATTTCACAGCAACGTTTCCAACCACACTGATCCGTACAGGAAGGGATGAGGATGGCAAAGCTGTTGCTCTGTTGCCATTATCCTCAAAAAACCAAAAAGATGTGTCTGTCCATAGGCAGTCAGGTGTTTACCACACAGGGTGCTGATGTTTAGTTACATTCAGTTCTGAAATACAGGCAAATAATAGGCAGGATTTGGAGGCCCATCTTTAAGCAGTGAAGGTGTAGGTCTAGAAACCTGGTCCCAGTCCTCTGGACAGGCTGTCACATCCTGCCCTTTCCAAGCACAGTTTCCTTTATTTGTCATCCCCGAGCAAGCAGCAGCAACGGGAAGTCCAAAGGGACAGGTACAACAGCTTAGTTGATCCTGACCTGAGTGACTCTACTTTAAAAACTAAGGGACTCTGTGGGGAGAGTGTTTTGAAATGTCAAAACAATGCCCAGCATTGCTCAATTCCATGGACAACCCCGTGGTTCATTTCCTTGTCCTTGCTGTTGTGCTGCTCTTAGGATTCAGCACAACTACAGCAGCATTCTGTCCACAGGGCAATGGCTTTGTTGTCCCTCCAGTCCTGACAGTCATCCATCAAGTTCAGTATTTTGATTCCAGCTTTTAGCATGACAGATAAATTTGCCTCTTTTGAGCAAAGTCAGGCATTAAATGGACACAATGGTTTGATGAATAATCCAGCAAATCTGTTTAATCTTTTCCTGCATACAGATCAACAGCCAATTTATAGAGGATTTGTTCATTTAAGTCAGAGGACTTAGGAACAATAAGTATCATCTTCTTTATTGTATGATTGAAGGTGCATAAATATTTAATTACACATGAAGAAAAATGCTTTTTTACCAGTAGCATATTTGCTGTGCAGAAAAACAAATGATTATTTATTTCCACCTAAGTATTTCCTGGGATATTTTGTTTGTCTTTCCCGTTTTGTGATCCCACTGAGGTTTTACTGGAGCCACTGGGTGCTCATGGGAGTGCACTGTATACAGGGTGACGATCTGATGCTTAAGTGTCATGGAGGGAAACAGCTAATTTGAGCATACTTTCAATTTAGTAATTCACTTTTGGTAGCTTTAAAGCATGAAGAAGTTTCAGGTTTTGCTAGATGTGTTTATTCTTCTCCTTTGCTACTGTGAATGCTGCTCTATGGAAACAAATTCAAATGAAAATGATGTACCAAGCTGCCAGTCCTAGATTTCACGTTAACAACTGATTTCAGACATTCTGAATTCTAATAAATTGTTATTGTCAACATGAAAAAATGAATTAGAAAATATACTCAGAAAAAATTTTGTCAGTGGCAGGATCCCACTTTGCTCCTTCATTTGTGTGGGGATTCTCTCTCATCAGGAGACCCAGTAGTATTGTAGCAATTGGATTGGTACACAGGGATGCACAAAGTCTAATTTACTGCTGATGAGCAGGTCTTAAACATTAACAACCAAATACTTGCACTTCTTTGAGTTCATGTGCTGTAATTACCCTCTTCTACAGTCAGACAGCATTTTCCATATCGTTGCATAACACAGCAGGAACTGAATGGATGAAACTGTTGTCATGTTTGTCCAAACTTGACTGGCAACAAAAGAGGGGTTGTGGAGCAAAGCTTTCCACCCAAGAGACCCACACACAGTGCTGATTTACTGACAAAGTGTTTCAAGAAAGTATTGAAAATCTGCATTTAAATTTTCACCCAGGTTAGGTCAGCTTAGGAAGCAGAAGGTATCAAGCAGTTGCTGGATTAGGGACTTTTAAATCATTATCCCCTTATTATGATAATTAAAATAATTTAAAATGAGAACAAGCGTGGTCTCTGGGAGTTGAGCAGAGCCAGACTTCAGAGCTGAAAGTAAGGATCAAAATTCAAAATATAAGTGAACCTTCTTGGAGACGTAGGTGCTGCAGACACCATCCCCTTGCAGGAAGCCAGATACACTCCACAGGGAAGAGTTTGGGATGCTTCTGAGGTGGTGCAACAAAATGCAATCATATTAGTGCTTTCTAAGAAATGTTATTGCTAACAATAACTTGCTGAACATTCTGGTGTTTTAGTCTGTGGCAGCCTCCCAGGGGCTGAGCCCTTTCTGATTTTGCTACCTCCCCTTGCCCCCCTTTCAGAAGGGCTCCCCGAGAGTTTTGTTGCTTGTCTGGCAGAACTGGGGCAAAACGAATTTCCCAGACCCAGTGGCAGTTAATGCTTTAAGGAGCAGCTGGCAGGAGGTACGAGGAGCTGGCATGACATTCCTTATTCACAGCCACTGAGCATATCGCTCCCAAAGTTTTACTCATCCATGCTGGCTCAAGGCCTAGGGAGATGCAGCTCCAAAGCAAGGGACCATTGTGGAGTTACACTCAAGAGAGTGAGGGCTGGGGGAAGTGGAGGAGGAGGAGGGTGCACGAAGAGGAAGAAGAGGCTCTTTGCATCACTTAAAAGGATTTGAATTTAGAAAAAAATTCCTACGCAGCCTAAAACATAGAATTAGTTAAAAAAGTGCATCTATGTTGTTTAATAGTGTTCTATTGCAGAGTTATTTCTATATGTACTTCAGGCCACATATTATATATTCTGCATTAAGCATTTCTTGATTTAATTTTACATAGGAAATCTGTTTCTTAACGATAAATAATCTGTCTTGGGTTTTCTATTGATAAGTATCATTCCAATTTCACGGTAGAATCGTAGTAAGGAAGTGCAGCAGTTCAGAGTCTCAAGAAGATAAAGAAGAAAAGACAGAATTAGGATTCACTTCTGCTTTTTTAGGTATGAGGCTGAGTGAACGCCAAGGCCAGACAGGCAGGCTGTCTAGATTATTAAAATGGCTGGTTTTTATACTATTTGCAAAAAAGAGAAATATTGCCAGATAACATGTTGGTTTTGAGGCATTTCATCTGCTTTAAATCTCAGTTTGGAAATTCCTTCTTTGAGGGAGAAGGGGGAGGGTTTCTTTTACAGAACATGTGTTTCCCCAAGTCTCTGCTGCCTCTCTCCTCGTTGCCTGTGGTTGTCTCAGATCTGAAACACTGCCCAATGGTGAAGAAGGCACTAAATAAAAAGTGATAGTCCCTAGTGATGGCACCTGGGGCGTTTATCAGGGTTGATTATCTCATCTGAGCTGCAGGATGAGGGCAGGAAACGTGGGTCTGAACTCCTGGCAGTGAGGGGTCCTGTGGGTTTCTGCTCCCTGCAGCTGCCAGGCCCTGTGCTTTATTTACAGGTCTGGTAACTAAGTTCTCTCCTTTGGAGGCAGCTTAGAAGTGACATGTTTTCATTAATGCCTCTGCCTTACCCATCATGTTTTTCCCAGCTGCTAATCTGTTTGGGAGCTGCAGACTAGGTGGATTTCACACTAATTATAAACCAGCCTGTTATTGCAGAGCTGGCTGAGTTCCTGAGCCCAACCAGTCCTGCAGGGTCTTCTGGGACACAGGGGGTGGGCCGATACCAAGCATGGGAATTTTTATGAGGATTCTCCTCCCTGGCATCCCAGAGAGGCAGCAGGTAGAGGTGAAGCCAGGTGGGGACTTCCTGAGCACCATCATGGATGGGGCTCCAGAGGTGACATCGCACTTGCTTTGGTTTCCTGGGATTGCTTATGAAGCTGGGGCTAGGATTGATCTTTTTTTGAGACAAAGTGATCTTTATAATAATTTATAATTTACATAGTGTCGTGTTGTTTGGGGTTTTTTTGTGTTGTTTGAAAAAATGCCCAGCACAGAATCCACTAAACCTTCTTGCTTTTGCTCTCAAATCCTTGCCCCCTTCCTTGTTACAGGAACACTCGTGTATCTTGAACGTACATCTGTCTGTTAAACCTCAAAAGAAATGGCACAACCTGCAAACATGTCTGCTGTTGTATAACATAGAAATAGAAAATCTCAAAGATTCTACTCCAGGAGGAGTTGTGGCTTTGCTGGGTTTTCTACTGTTTTCACACAGGATAGGAAATCCTTAACAAACACCCCATGGACAAGGAGGTCCATGTTTCCTGTAAGGAGGCCAGAAAGGTGACTCTGTATCAGCAATATCATATCCTAGGAAATGGTCTTCTAAAAACTGAGGTCTCTTCCTTTTGGCAAAGTCTTTGCCCATTTATTAATAGAAATTGGAGTCAATGAAATTGTGGTATAGTATTTACAGGGTAGGAAAACCCACCTTATTCAATATGTTCTGTTTTTATGGATAGGGTTAGAATTTTGTCAGGGATAAATATTGCACAGTTTTGGCATTATTCTGAAGCTTTATGTGAACTACTTGATGTTTCTGAGTCTATAAAAATGAAGTTGGAAACCTTAAGAAAAGTTTGTAACCTCGGTGTTTCAAAGGCTTGCTGTAAATACAACAACAAGAGTGTTCTGCTGTGGTGTCTCAACACTTTTCAGTTGTGTTGGGGAAAATGACAAGCAAAAAAGGATTGTGTAAATGTTAAAAGTATTTTTAAATAAATAGTAAAGGTTTGGTTCTTTGCATGATAAAAAACCTGTTTTGTATTCACTGTGAGAAGAGCTTAACTTCTGTCCCCCCCCAAAAAATTACCATTTTGAATCATGGATCACCTGGGGAATCTTACAAATTTCAGTTTGCAAAAGTTAATTAAGACTTCAGTGTCATAATACCATCACAAGGCCTCCTGCTATCATGTCTTTGCAAAGGCTGCAGCATTAATGAGGTATGAAAGCAGATTAACTACTAATCCAAGGTGTGTGCTGAATTGCCCCCTTAAAGTAATAAGCTCAAATAACCAAGAACATCATTTAGTTAAGAACAGGAATATGCATTTCCAAAGCTACTTCAGGAATGCATTTTGTCCAGTTCAGAAGCCAAAGACATCTGGCACAAAATTAATCTTGGATAAACTTAAAACTCTGTAAGAATAACATATTATAAATGCTTTCCTTACCGTACTCTTCCCAACCAGAAGCAGAAAAGCACACAGTTGTTTTTTGGAGGGATAAGCGGTTTGGGATTTTGGCCAGTGAAAGCAGAGCAGGGCTTCTGTCCTTTGCAGAGGAAAAATGACAATTCAAAAGGGAATGTAGGTTGCAGGCATTTGTTTCTGAAGAACACGGGCAGCTGATGAATTTTGTACAGAAGAATGTGCTTGGGAAAACAAGAATCTCTTTGAAGTCCTTTTTATTGTTGCAGTATGAGAAACTGGGGTAGCTCAGACTGCATCACTCATGGGTATCTTTGTATGCAGATCAGACAATACAGTTTTAAGAAACTTTTACAGATTAGGGAGTTTTTTTAAAAAAAACTTGCAAAATATCTTTCAGTACTAAATAACTGGTAAATTCACATGGATTAAAAATGTACACCAAGTTCAGTTTTTCAGTTTAGATTTGTGGTTCATATTTTATTTATTTTTTTGGGGGAACACTTGAGCATCAGCACTGCATCTTGTGATGGCCCTTGACTGGTTAGGACATTTGCATATTAATCCAAAAATATGATGAGTGGTGGTTGAAATCTAGGGTGGTGATCCTACCAAATTACATAAAGGAAGGCCTCAACTCAAGTCCAGTCACCAATATGTAGTTAAAAAGCCAAATGGACACAAAAGCCTGACGTAGTACGGGGTGTGTGTTTGGGGTCCAGCCCTTAGGAGGGGACAAAGTGCTTGGCTTTCAGGTTTATTGACATGAGGTGGTTTCTACCTGGCCCTGTCAGATGATGTGTGCATTGTGAGGGGTGTTATTTCACGTGTGTGAATTGGGAGGGAGCCTCTGAAGGAGGGTGCAGAAGTGCAGATGAAAGTATTGTGTGTTTTTACAGCACATCCTCGTTTTCCCCCCGTGGTCACTTCCTGGGCACTTCATTCCCTGGGTCACAACGCGTTTGATTTTCAGCAGCGAGTGAATGTTGTGCTGGTTCCTTACATGTGTGCACAAGTGAATTCTGTTTGGTGGTTTGTTGCCTCTCAAGGTGGCAAACAAGCCTTTTGTTCCCAAACAAGCTCTTTCACTGCTGGATGAAAAATGGAATATACGGGAAATTAGTTCAGCTGAACAGCAAAATTCTGCCAAGGGGAAAATTTTCACGCTGAAAGTCTGTCACAAAATATGAGTTATTACGATGGGAGAATTTACAAATTGCTGTCAAACCGGTGCTGAATGATGTTAAGATGGCTGTTCAGGGCAGTGCACATTTAATTATTAACTGTTATGATACAATGCCACTATTTCTTCTGGGTCTATAAGTGTTTATTTAGTGTGCTTCTGCTATTGGGATTTTCAGGCAGCTGTGTCAATACAAAGCCTTCTCCTTTGAATCTGGAGCTGAATAATTTTGTCTATACCACATTCACCAGGAGACCGTCCTACTACTGCTGCTAAAAAACCAACCATAACAACCAACCAACCAAAAAACCTCCAAACCCATACAAACATGTAAACCTGTATCATTTCTTGGGGGTCAAACATTAGTCAGTAATGTATGAAGAATAGCTAAAGTAACTTTCTGCCCTTTAAAACGCTTCTGTCTGTGGGATGGATGTCTGCACTTCTGTCTGCATCAGTCCTGGGCTGAATTTCTTTCAGTGAAATACACTGCAATGAAATTCAGTGCAATTCAATGTGATTAACTACAGACCATGGACATGGCATGGGCTGGAGGGCACATAATCTTCTGGAAGTGCTGGCATATCACCAAGACTTTGAGTTGCAGTTTTACCTTTTACCTATGGGTTAGCTCTGTCAGGGTCACACTGGTAGTGTGGAGTTTTGATTTTTTTCAACAAAATTTAAAAGTTCTCCTTCTTGTACATTTTAATCTGGGTCCATCTGGTTTTTTTTAAATTAATTTATATTAATCTATATATCTTTTGAAAACCATTGAAAATGAACCTAAATACAAAAAAGTTTAAAGCATATATGCTTTCTCTTTTGAGATTACTGGACTATTATAAACCCCTTCAAAGCTTTCATGTCTGGTTTTGGCCTTGGTGGAATTTATCCACATGTCACAACAGCATAGTGTTGGGAAGGGCTGACAGAACTCTTGGGGGCAGACAGATCAGGAGATCAGGTGCACTTTGCTCTGAGTATCACTCTAGAGAGACAGTAATATAATACATACAGAGCTGATGTAGACATGTTTAAAATGGTCCTGAAAAACTAGTGAGGTGGTACAAAATGCCAGAAAGATTATTCACGGTGTGTACAGGTTGTATATAATCTGGAAGCTGCTTTAAAAATTATATCTGCATTAAAATTCATACAAAAACAATGTTTTGCTTTGTTCTGTGCTATGAAGGGCCTTGAAGTGCTCTGACTCCTGTGCTGCAAGTGCAGGCTCTTCTCAGCATTGGCGGGATTTGGTGCATGTGTTTAATCAGTGGTTCTGATGACTGAACTGGCTGCTTATTAACTGCTGGACAGCTCATTAATTTCTCAAGGAACTCTTTTTCTTCCTTGCCTTCCAGGTTTATGATGAATGTGACTTGGGAAGGCAGAGATTTGTCCTTCACGGCCGATGGTTACCAGGCACACCCCAGGCTGGTGGTGATAGTGCTGAACAACGAGCGGGAGTGGGAGAAGGTGAGTCCTGCCCTGGGAACAGGATCTGAGGGGTGGGAGAGACTTGGGAGAGCCCTGGTAATGATGAGCAGGCAGGTTAATTAATGTCCTGCATGTCACTGCTGATATTCTGCTCTAGGGGGTTTGTCACAACAGTTCAGAAAAGATAATTTTCCCTGGTTCAATGTATATCCAAGGAGTTTTAACAGGGAAAGCAACAGATAAGCCATGTGGATTTCAGATTTCTGTGAAACACACCCTGCATTTCCATTTCTTCTTGCAATTTAGTAAAATAAAATGAATCACTGAAAAACCTCCAAAAGCTTGGTCCTCGGCTACTTAAATTTGGATGGATTTTTATATCTTGACAATTCCAGTCCTTTCATTTGCTTGATTTTGTATTTTTTTTGACATATTTAAATAAAAGCACACTTTTTTTTGGTTAAACTGAAGTTCCTGCTGAATTGGAGGATAATCCCAACAAGGTTTGCCTGAAAAATTTGTAATCTTGACTACTTCAGGTAGACAAGTGGTCTCCATAGACCTCTATATAGACTAGAAAGTGACTTAATATCAGGGTTAATCTTATATGCAAATAGTAATTTAAAAAGTTTATCATGAACATCTTTTCTTTAAAACTCCAGTCTCAGCCTGTGATTGTTTTGGCTCTGAGGTTTGTAAGATATCTGTGGTTTAAAAACAGGGAACCTTAGAAACTGCTTGTAATATGAGACTGTAGGTAAGCATACATCACTGTCATCCTTCAGTTTTATTTCAAATTCATGAAGCATGACCCTTCATTATCTAAATTCCTGCTGAAATTTATGAATTCTTTTTCTTATAGTTTTAGGAATCCATAAAATCAACTTAAAACTCCAGTTTGTAAGACTACAACGTTCTTCAAGATGATGAATAATAATGACAAAATCAGAATTACTGAAGGACATCTCAATAAATATGCTAGCCATGCAAAACCAGAGAGTAGTCCTAGATTATGCTGTGTATTTCTTTATGTTCATTTGATGCAAATTTAATTCTCTGGATAAATTTAATCCTTTCCAAATGTGTCAATTTGAATCTTTGGAGGAATCTTTTGCTCGCTAACCGTTATGAAAATTTCTTACCCTATTTTAAAATTCTTCAACGTTCTGCATATCATATATAATGTTCTGGAAAAATTATTGTACTGCTCGGAGAATATTATTAGTATGAGGTGCCAAAGGCAGAAAATGCTTAAAGAGGCAGCCAACAATACTTATGTTAAAATAATTTAAATACATTTTGTACCTTGAAACTTCTCTAAAGAGGCCATTCAAAGGACAAGGAGAGATGGGTGTGATGTTTTTGAAAAATGAGCTAAGAGCAGCAAAGAAATAGCAGATGCATGAACCAACATTATTTCTAAGAAATAACTTGAGCCTGTTTTAACCTTGCAGTGACTCCTCTCTCAGAGAATGAGGACTTGGGGCAGGTTTTGGTGTGCCTACCATGTTGTGTGGCAGCAGTGCCCACCCCACCTGCTCTGCTGGGCTCAGCTGTAGGCTGAGCCTTATGTTTGTCTGTGCAGTTTTCCATCGGGTAAATCCCTCCCTGCTCGTTGTTGTGTTTGAGGGTCTTTTAGGAGGAAGAAAAGTGGGACTGAAGGAGGCTCCTGCCCAGAAAAAAATGGATGCTTCTGCTCCTTTCTGGCCCCTGTTTCAGAGCCCTGTTGGTGGCAGGCCAGGCGAGGTGCTGGGCAGGGACAGCCGGCCCCGTGTCAGCTCTCGTGCCTGCTGCTCCAGTGCTGGGCTGTGGGAAGGGGGCCAGGTTTAATTGTGTCAGAGGGGAGAAGGAAAAGGCAGCCAAGAACAGGCTGTCACCGCCAGAATTATTCTTCTGACCACGGGCTGATCCCTGCCTCTGTGGATGAAGACAAATAAACTGAGTAATCAATTTTCCTGGCGAGCTGGGTGTAGCTCTCGGCTGTCTCGGAACACCCCACATCTCTATCAGCAGAGCATCACTGAACACTACAGTTCCTTTGGCTTAGAGACTTCAGAAGCCCTTCCCTACCCCCTGCTTAATTTGAACATCTCTCTGGGGTTGTCTCAGCGTTCTCTCCAAGTTGCGCTTTTTATCCCACATTTCTTAGCCTCCTAGCCAATTTTTTTCCTCTTACTCCTTTTTCCTTGAGCTGTTTTGCTCGATTTCAAAACTGTCAAAGCTACTCATCTGAGATCTAACATTTCCTGCTCTGAGTTTCCAACCAGGCACATGCTATTCCTTCCTATTACAGTATGGCAATGAGTATCACAGAATTGTTTTATTGAAGTTTTATTAAATGTCCTTAAACCTATACAGAAAACATCGAGTCCCAGAATCTAATTAAATTATTTTCTCATGTGAAAAACTGACAATGCAACAGTCTGTTAATCCTCATAATGTAACTAGTGTACATAGAAATTGTGAGCAGCTACTTTATTATTTATGTAGAAAGAGTAACTGGAGTTTATGTGAAAATTTTTTTACTTGATACTCTACTGAAAATCCAAGATGTATTATTTGAACTCAACTTTTATTTGGTTTTTAATCTGATTTGACTCAAATACAATTTTTCCTTGGTATCAAAATTGATATACTTGACTCAAGGCTTGAGGTTATTGAAAATTCTTTCAACCATAGTTGAAGAGCATACGTATTACCCCTTGGGAATAAGTTCCTTTTCCTTTATAAGTGACTCAGTATTGAAACTTCGAGATGGTAACTTCACATGTAAATGAGGTTGAATGAGGGATTTGTCCCATATCAGATGCTGAAAAAAGCTGGTTGGATGATAATAGTTTGAAGACTGAAAATCACATTTTTGGGCATGTTTTGCAGGCATCCAGCAAGATATTTTGACAGATCCTAAGGCAACTGCTCAAACTTCTGACACCAACATTCATATTCTTGCTGCTAATCTTGACAGGCAAAGGGGATGCTGTTCTCAGGCAAGAGATTTTTAAGAAGACAAGTTTAATCTGCTTGTTTCAGTGAAACTTGATAAATTTACCAGAGTTAACAGTGTTGCCCAAATATCACCAAAGTGCTGCAGGAACCCTGTGCTAGTGCTAAATAACCCTCAGAGGTCCAGCAGACCCAGCTGCAGCTCTCCTGTTCATGTTACCTTAGTGTGGTGTGACCTGGGTATCAACTTCGCTGAGTTGCCAAATTCACAGTCTGATGCTCTGTCTTTCTTTTTTTTTTCTGATGTGGAAATAAAATCAATCAATCTGATATTAAAATCATATCCTAGAATATAATTAGCAGTGACAAAAAATAGATGGTTTAATTAGCAGTGCATATCATATATTTTAGGTGAAGTGTGAAGGACTGTGTAGAATTTAAAGATGAGTGTATTCCATGTGTAAAGATGAGTTCCGGGGTAAAATCAATTTTTACTGCTGCTCCTAGGTAGATGCAGATAAAATTACCACGGTGGCCTGTATTCTGGGTGAATTTGTGTACTACATGGCACAATTGCTACTGAAACACCACTGCAAGAGCCAGTACTTACATCCAGGTGTATTCTAAACATAGCCTGTAATCTTTAACTTTCTATTAATGCAGGATTTAAAGTAGAACTTAATTTTGCTCTGATTAACTAGCATATGCCAGATTTACAAGCTCTGTGTGGGGTTGTACACATTTGTATCTAAGTAGGAATGAGTGGGCAGAGGGTGCGTGGTTCCTGCCTGGAATAAATGAACCAAGGTCTTCACAGAGAGCTCCATCTGGCTCCTGACATCCACCAGCACGTAGCTGAGAAAAGGCAGCTCCTGTCTCTGATGGTGGAGCTGACTTCCCTGGGTGAGAACTGAGAACATAATGACACTCGGTCAGATTTCTGACAGAGCTCTTTGTCAGAGCCCTGTGGTGATAAAAAGTCATTGAGATGGTACAGGGTGGTTCCTTGTGAAATCTCGATTTAGAGCAGGGGTTGTGATAGCTGAAGGATCCTGGTGTCTCATGATAGACATTCCCTGGAAGTTGTGAAGGGCTGCATGTATTTTAAGTAGAACAGCTGAAACTGCATGAGCTAATCCTCTATTTGCGGGTGTATCTTCTGTCGGCGGCTCTGTGGCGTAACATGATAT
Source organism: Pipra filicauda (assembly GCF_003945595.2). Lineage (NCBI taxonomy): Eukaryota > Metazoa > Chordata > Aves > Passeriformes > Pipridae > Pipra > Pipra filicauda. Next base: position 674,538 of record NW_024104440.1, read on the forward strand.
ATTCTTTGCCCACAGCAGAAGCAGCAGTGTGCTCTTTAACATCTGTTGGGTTGCCATTTTCTCTGTTCTGTCCTTGTTGCTTGGTGTATTTAGTCTTCCTGTAAATATGCCTGTCCTGACACTTATTGTCGACTGAGAATTGCATATTGTTTCTGTATCAGTGAGCTTTTGCTTAGCCCAAAGGCCTTTCCTTTGACCTTTACTGGACTGAGTTGTTTGAATTGCACCAATTACTGTGCAGCATTTCTTAAATCATGTATTCCCAAGGAGGATGGTCCCCATCTCTTTGCTGCCACAAAGGAATCACAGCTCCCATGGAAACCATAGGTTTGCTCCTGCTCTTTAAATTTATGTATTAAGAGAGGAGATGAAGGAATAGGAAGACTTTCAGACTAGCTCTTCATCTCTGGAGGTAAAGGTAGAGCTGACTGGACAGTTCTGGAGAGTTGTAAGATCTGTACTGACTGCAGAGGTAACAAAAAGTCTTTCCTTGCTGGGAGGTGGAGGAAGGGGCTGTTTGATTAACTCTTTTCTAATGGCATAATCAACTCATTAAATGGCTTCTCTGGCATGAGTTTGAACTCTTGTGCTGTGTAAAGTTATCTGGGACATTTTGCAGAACCAAAACTATGCCAGCCACTGAGGATTTGGTGAGTGCTAATTAATAATTCTCTATTGAAAAATGAGGCTGCAGGAGGTGGTAGCTTTTCTTTTTATCCTCCTGTTCATTTATAATCTCTGTGGGTCCTGTGTTTTCCTTTGGGCCTTCCCAGTTGCAGGACTGGTGTCTTCCTGACAGTGTCAGAAGCAGCCATGAGGGAAGAGTGGGACATTTGCACAGCCCATGTGAGATTTTGCAGCAGACTTTGAAAACTTCAAGGTCTTTAAGTGGAGGTCTTCAAACCACATAGGACTGTAAAACACTTCTTATTAATAAGACATGAAATTGCTCACACCATATTTTGTCTTTTAGATTTAGAGGGCCATTGTCATAGAAGGACCTTCATAAACATGAAGTGACACAAAAGTTTGCAGCAGCAGGTGTCCAGCAGGTGCTGTTTCTGGAGGGAGGGTTTTGCTTTTGTGCTTTGTACTGCAGCTGTTATTGCTAACCTGACAAACTCTATGCTTTTTAGTTATTGACTTAAACCCTGCCAAAGTAGCTCTTCCTTTTAAGTGGAAAAGTGTGTTGAAAAAATAGTAGTAAATAGCTTTTCAATAAAGCAAGAAGAGTTTGATTTTTGCTTTTGCTCAGCATTATTTTCTTAACTGGGGCAGCTCAAACAGCATGTTTGCAATCTATGTGTGTGTTTAATGCAAGAGGAACATCCCTGAAAATCTTTCTCTTTTCAAAGGTTTGGCTGAGTAGTCCTGGGAGTGCATTTAGTACCCATGTTGTCATGTAACATTCTTTCTTACAAAGGGGTGATGACTGTGCATTGAGTACAGCTCCCATCTGCTGGGAGGAGGGTGACAGGACGGGGTTATTTGTTTGTTTTTGGTGAGATACGCCGCTGTGACAGACATCCTTTTCGTGCCAGCATTGGCCCACAAGGAAGCTCTTCTCGGGATCTGGCCTTGCTCATTTTCTGTGACTTGATGGTCTCTGTGAAGGTGTGTGGATAGGATTATGTCAATCATCCTTACATTGTTTAGACACTGCTTTAGGGATTGCAGCAGGAGAGGGGACTCTGAGGTGCAGCAATTGTGCAGGTTGGCTGTCTTTGCATAGCTGTGTTTATCTAAGTGCTGCACAGACACACACCAAATTCTTCATTATCACCCTCCTTGGCTGCAATCTTCAAAAGGTAAAAGAGGCCTGGATGAGGGGGTGAGAGCACGTGTGCCCTGCAGTCAGATGTAAGGTGCTTTAGGCAGAGGTGGGTGAGGTGAGGACCCTGTGTTTGCTAATTCAGTCTGACTTCAAACAAAGCTCTTCCATGCTTTCAGCTATTTTCTGCTTCCCTTCCTGTATCCTGTAGAGATTAAACCATAGGGAATATTCCAGACTGCATGTGAAGGTGGAGAAAATAGGAAAGAAAGTACAAGTTCAAAAGAAATACAGTGGTGTTTGTACCATTGCATGTCTGTACTTTGAAGCTGAGTTTTGCACCTACAGTAGTGAATCAAGGGTTTGATTCACTATTGAAAATGCATTTTTTATGAAAGTCACACTCTTTTGGCCATGATAAGGATTTTTATGGTTTGGGCCAGGATCTGCCCCCAAAATGATTTTATTGCCCTTTTTTTCAAGTGAGGGCCATTTTCTATGTTTCTCTGAGATCGAGGCCACATCATCATCAGTGTAACCAGGCGTGACAGAAATTTTTCCTAAATCTCTGGATGTTTTGTGGCATTTCCATACAGTACAGTAAAAGTATTTGCATGCAGTTTTGGACAGTTCTGTAATGGAACATGTCTGCAGCATTTTTTGTGTGTTTTCCTCAGCTTGAATTCTCTTTTTAAAAAAAAAAAAGTTTGGTTTAGAAATGCACACTGCTGTGTTTATTACTTCAAAATCTTTCTTAACAGAGTTTTGCCTTCCCCACTCTTATAGATACAACTCTCAAAAGAAATCAGCAATTCCCCAAATCCAACTGTTTAAAAATATCATTATATCCTCCTCAGAACAATAAAAAGGAGTTACTCCAGTCGAAGTATGAAGGAGTATCATAATTTCTCTTCTAACAGCACCCAAGCAGTGGTTATGTTTTTGGTAGGATCAGGTGACCTCCCTGAGGTGGGCAGCCTGTGTTCCTGCAGTCTGTGTGACAGCAGTGCAGGCGCAGGGGGTGGCTGGCAGAGGGATATGCTTCAGGATCAGGCGGATCTGCCTCCTCACAGCTCCCGGATTGAGGGGTTTAGGAAGGCAGGGGACTGTAGCCCTGACCACACAAATGCCATCATGTTTCGTTTCTTGATGGTTGGAACAGGCACATTTTCCACCTCTGAAATCCCTTGTATTCCTTGGCACGTTTGCTGTTTGACTGAAGCACTGCTCTGGCTGGAATTCTCCCCATCCCAGATGGCCATGGAGTATTTAGGGCTATGAGTGACACTGTGTAAGCTCACATAAACCAGCACACATTGCTGTGACTGCCATTATATACTATAGATTGATGATTAAACTATTTTTACAATAACTCTGCCTCATGCAGAGTTAAATGGATAGAAAAAAGAGGTTTGTTTCCCTTTGTCTGGAATAGTTGGTCTCACAAAGGCTTCATCCACTGTGTTTTGGTTAGATTTCATACTAGCATTGTACATATATCCTACAATCAATTCCCATTGATTCAAGTGAGAATTCCTAATTCCCTTGAGATATTTTGGATTTCCTGATTTAAGTGTGTAGGGATTTGGCATTTTATGCCTCCTACATTGAAGTTCAGCAAAACATCTTGACTTATAAACAGGATGGAAAGGAAACTGCAAAGGTTATGTGCTTACATGCTTCCCTAAATAGGAATAGATATAAATCATGTTCTTTGGGAATTTTTATGATTCATTTTCTAGTCTTTAAAGACAGGAGGTAGGTGATTTTTTTTTTAATTTTTTTTTTTAGGACCTGAGTCTCTCATTGTGCTGTCAATTCCCACCATTTTCCTTTGAAAAAAAGATGTTTTAACAGTCTCATGATTATGTTGTTATTTGTTTAGCTTAAGCAACTCAAGAATTATTAAAATGCATTAGGTTATAAAGTATGTGGATTGCTAGCTCATTTATATTATCTGTCATCCGATAAAACATGTAATTAGATTTATGGATAAGAAGTAGTTAAAACACAATTTGAGGAAGAAAATGCTAGACTTTTAAAAATATTTGAATTGTACACTCCTTTCTGGTGATCTGGAAGTAGAAAGAAACAGGTTAATTTAGAAGGGATAATTTATAACAGTAAATAAACAGGAAATTTTAATGTAAAGTGGGATATACTTTCTTAAACCTACCCAAGAGCTGGCATTACCTAAAGCAGCATAAAACACATTGTTTCTAATAAGAACTATTTCTAATAGAATGTCTTACTACAAACATGGTTTGGCCTGGGTCAGGTGCAATGAAAAGGCTGGAAAAAAGGCTTTCACAATGTTTTTTCAAACTCTAAATATAGAAGAGTCTTCTCTTTTGGGAAGATACAGAAATGGCATTATGATATTTTGGTTATCAGTCAGATGTGTGTGTGGGGAGTGGATTAGGGTTTGATTTTTTTTTTTGGGGGGGGGTTGTTGAGAACTTTTTCCTTATTACTTCAAATGGGTCCTGATTACAAAGGGAGCATCTTTTTGCTGTTCTGGCTCAAATGGAAACGATGCATATCAAATTTCAGTGCACCCATAGCCAGATGATAAGTAGTGTTAACTGATGACATCTAGTCTTTATAAAACAGTTATCTTAAAATAACATTACTTTATTTGTCTTTACCACAGTGCATTTTCTCGCTTCATGAAATTAGTAAGAAGTTCTAAATTAATTTTGAGCTAAAAAAACCAAAAACCCAAAGCAACTGCCCTGGCAGTGTAATTTCCTGTACCTGCATCCCAGCACGTTTAATATTTGCCCCCATTTGTCAAACACCAAGCAAGCAGCTTCAGCAGCCTGTGGATCTTGGCCTTGCAGGTGGGGAAGTGGGAGAACAACTCCCTGAGCCTGAAGTACTCGGTGTGGCCGAGGTACAGCTCCTTCGCAGACAGCGACCCCGACGACAACCACCTGAGCATCGTCACCCTGGAGGAGGCTCCCTTTGTCATCGTGGAGGACGTGGATCCTTTGATGGAGAGTTGCCAAAAAAACACCGTGCCGTGCCGAAAATTTGTCAGGCTGAAGTGAGTAAATGCCCAGCACTCCTTTTTTCTGGGTGCAAAATACGTTTCCCCTAGTTAACCATGAATTATTTTCTTCCCTTCTTTCGCTGTATAATTGTTCTCTGATAATTTGCTGCTCTTTTTCTCTTGCTTCCTCTCTTTGCTATTCCTTTGGTGTGTCATGTCCTCTTTCTTTTTCCCTTTCCCACATGGTGTGCTCCTGTTTGCACATCTTCCTTTTTAAAAAGTAGAAAGGTTCTGGTTATACACATGCAAGTCACATTGAATTAACGACAAGATAGTAAGTTTATAGTAAATTCAAAGTCAACGAGAATTAGCCCTTTTCAGTCATATGAAAGAAGATTGTGTTGTAGAATGGGGCTGTTTTAATGAGTCCTCTTCCAATTGTTTCCAGTTATGTTGAGATATGCCTGTTTTCATTAGTCTTTAACAATTTGAGAATGTCTCCCAACGAAAATCTATGTTTATGCTGAAATGTGGTAGAGGTTAAACTACTCCAGCATAAAATACCACTGTGACTTACCACTGAGAGACAAGTTCCCTGCTTTTATTGCTCCATAACTTTGGAGCAGTCATTAGAAATCAGTGGAAAAGGTTTCACTGAGCATTTATCAGGGGTGTTTCACCTGTTCTCTGCTTTGTTCTGCGTATTTATGAACTGAATATAATAACAGCAGGTTTTTTACTGAGCAGGTGTCAGGGAACATGATGCATGTTTCTCAGGATTCCCAGAGACTGCTAAATGATTGTGCACATGCTTCTTCAAGTCCAGAGAATTTTTTTTTTCTGACATAACTGTACTTAGGTTCTAAACTAGTTTTATTTTAATTTTGAATTCTTTCAAAGGCGGTAAAATTCTGCCTTGGTTACTAAAGATGCTTATACTAAAATGTTCTAGAGGTCACAAAATGAGCATTTCAGAAAAAAAGGGAGAGGGAAAGGCTACGTCATTGCACTCAAAGGTGGCCTGAAATTCACCTTCTCAAAGTGCAGGAAAAAGTGCACTTTGAGAAGATGCATCCACTTTCAGTACAATGAACTGCTGTGCCTTTTTATAGCTTACATGTGCTTTAATTACTAAATGACATGTAGTCTGATGTCTTGAGAGTAAAAGTAATAAATGATTAATCTAATCCTAAGAGAGAGATTAGTAAAAGGAGACTATGGCTTGATGGAGAAGTGCAGTGTGTTAGGCTGGATAGTGCAGCAGCAATCATGTCATACAAGGTAACATTATCTCTGTCTCATCAAGCAGCCACGTTATGATTAGTAAAAGCTGCAAACACCATATATTTATAAAAGCATCCTGTGGATTATTTCTCTGTTGGCTCAGAAAAACATGTCCACTCACAAGTATGACAAAATGTTGTTTCACAGCATGCTGAATCCTGCTGTTGTGGTGCTTCTGTTTTTCCTAGCAGGAATATTTATGTGTCTCTTCTCTGTTGACAGCAACAAAACTAATGAGGGAACTAACGTGAAGAAGTGTTGCAAAGGATTCTGCATTGATATCTTGAAGAAGTTGTCTAAAACTGTCAAGTTCACATATGACCTGTATTTAGTGACCAACGGGAAACATGGCAAAAAAGTCAATAATGTGTGGAATGGGATGATTGGTGAAGTAAGTTCTGTTTGGTAAAAGGGCTCTTTGGCAAGAGCTTAGCAACGTTTGGGTTGAGTTGTTTTGGAGAACTGAGGTGTTCTGTGCTGAGTGACGTTGGTGGTGTGTTCTCTGTGTGGATCAGGTGGTGTATCACCGGGCAGTGATGGCCGTGGGGTCCCTCACCATTAACGAGGAGCGCTCTGAGGTCGTCGACTTCTCGGTGCCGTTTGTTGAGACTGGGATCAGCGTCATGGTGTCACGGAGCAACGGCACAGTTTCGCCATCTGCTTTCCTAGGTATGATTCTCCAGCCCACCCAGATCATTTAATTGCATTTCTATAGAGTTTGCTTGGTTTAATTGTTTAAGATACATAGTGCATTGTCACGTTTCTGTCAAGTTTTGAATTTTACATTAGGAAGGTTGTACCACGGTGATGTGCTGATTAACATGATTATTAACACATGAAGATAATGCTGTTGGTTTCAGATGCTTTAAGTGAAACCCAGTGCTAGTGATTTCAATATGAAATTCAAAGAATCCCCCAAAATCTTCAGTTGGTAAAATTACATCCTCAAACCTGCTTCCTTACAAACTAATTTATGCTTGCTTAGCCCATTATAATTGGTTTAATTATATCTTTAGATATGACCTGAAAGGTAATTTGACAGTAGTTACCTCTTACTTCTGAATACCCCACTACTGCACTGGAGAGCTGAGTGTTTTCTCCATTCATGCAGCTGAACAGTGGAGATGCAGCAAAGAAATGAAAGGCTGGGCAGAGAGGAGGTGGGATGTAAAGGAACTAAGACTTTGGATTTCTTTTCTTACATATTTCTTGTTTCAGTTGTGCAGTTCTCCTTTCATTATTTCTCTCTCCTCCTCTTTTAGTGTTTATGGTTTACTTTAGCATTTGGTGGGTGGCCTGAATTTACCTGAAGCTGAAAAGAGAATGAGCCATGAGGCGGATCAGAAGTGCCTGGAATGCTGTTATATTCCTGGGCCCAGCATTTTTGAAGATATCTTTTACAGAAAAATAGTACTAGTGACACTAAAATTATTAAGTGGAAAAATGAAAGATGAGTGTGTTCCAGATCTCTGATGGAACAGTTCAGAGTGTTCAGGTCCACTGGGTCAGCAGTGGGGCTGTTTCTAGATTGCAGAGTGGAAGATTTTCACCTCCACTGGAGCTCCTTATAACCATTGAGGAACAGATTGTTCGTGTAGTATCAGCTCCAAGCAGGCAAATAATTGGGTTTTCTTGCACAAGAATCATCATTTCACCACAGAGCTTTTTTTCTCATCTCTGTTCCATAAAAGCACATTACAGAGATGATGCAAGTAAATATAACACAGTGAGTAATCTAATAACTTCTCAGATGTGGTGATACCTAAGCAGGTTTTGTCAGTGTTTGATATGAATGAAAGACTTTTAAGGGAAATTGCAAGAGATTCTACTTGTAATGAAAATACTCAAATAATATCTTTTCTTTTATCTAAGTTATTGAGTTGTAAAGTTCATTTTTTAAATTGCAGTTTCAGCATGTTGAAATTATCCTTTGAAATATGAGTATTGGGGTGTTTTCTAAATGTGCTGCAAGTGCAGTTATTATTTTTTTCTTTTACTTATCTCTTAAAAACCTGTTTATGGTCACCATCAAAAGAGAGGCTGCTTTTGCATTTTTCACAGGAACATAGTTATTAGATTTCTAAAATGCATTTAATGTTATTAGTTTAGTTGGACATACGTGTATCCCAAAAGCAAAAATAACCCCTTCTTATAAAGCTCTATAGAATAGCATTACTTTGGAAGAAATTTGATTTACTGCACCAATAAATCAAGTCTGTGCTCTCAGAAGTATGTAGTGGTTTTTCAGACCTAGATGAAGCTGCCAGTTTGCTGGAATTGCGTAGTAGTAAAATGTTTTGCCTTGCAAAATAGTATCAGGGAGATCCTGAATTTATTCACAGACTGATTTCGTTTCAATTAAGTGAATGTCTAAGAATACAGTCATCTTACATAATTCCTTTAAAGGATTTTTTAAAATCTGTCAAATACAATATTATTTCTTTAAAATAGCACTTGATTAAAGTTCCTGAAATATCTGGGTTTGTGAATTGTTTCTGTGAGCGTAGACAAGTACAGGATTTTGTGGGACTAGATTTTCCACTCAGTTGTTGTGTCCAGTAGATCTGAGTAACTGATGGGCTGTGACAGCTTCTTCCTCATCATCTGCCGTGTTCTGATTCTGGAGTGTCTCCTTCAAATGAGAGTTTTGTCCACATTAAAACATTTTCACATTGTACCAGAATTCATACATACTAGATCCACAAATAATTTTTTAAATGATTTTCTGGCGGTTTGGTTCAACTTTATATAAGCAGACAAAATATGGGAAACCTCAAATCTCATTTTCTATATTTTTCAGAGGGAGAGAGTTCATAGGTGAGATCAGTTTTATTTTCTGGAGGCACTGGTGGAACAGAAAATCTATGCCCCTTGTTATTTAATATGTTCTTTGACTGTTGGTTTTGGTGGTGGGAGGTAAAACTCAGAGACATCTTTTTCCTTGATCAATATTCTCCATTGTCAGTCATTTGAAATGTACACTGGCAAGTCATATATTAGTATTTTTCTGCCATATCATAGCTTTACTGAAAGCTCTTTTAAAACCTGATGCTTGCCTGAGGGAAGTTCTCTTTCTGTCCTTTGAGAATCAAAGAACAGTGCTGAATGTGTAATTGGATCTCTGATATGACAGAAAAATCGACCGTGTTATTCAATTGATTCTGTACTTGTTCAGTCTTACTGCTTGCTATTCTAAATAGCTTTTTGTTTTCCTATTGCTTCTTTTAATCCTCCACCTCATTACCAGACTCCTTAAATTATTAAAGAGCAATCTGCTTAAATTGTTGTTTATACCTCACTTTTGCACATTGGCTTGTTTTGCCCTTTGCCTTGTTTAGATTTTGACAAATTACTGTTGCTGTTTCTACACTGTTGCTTTTGATAAGGGTTTTATCAGCCTTGCTTTCTTCTATGAGGGTGCTGTCAAAATTGTATGGTAATTCTATGTGAATTTCAATTTAATCCAGTTAATATCTGAATTCATAAAATATTTGTTAGACTGCATTTGGTTGCATAATGTCCTTTCCCTGCCTGCATCTAAGCAGAACTTTCTCTGCCTTTTACAAATTCTGTTGTTTTCCTAACTTACTACTGTCTCCCCAATAAATAATTATAGCAATTGAAAGAACTTCATACTCAGCCTTAAAAAATAAAATAATTAATTAAAACAAATGCTGCTCCTTCACTTTACCTCAAAACCAGAAGGAGAACAGTTTGGTTTAGAATTTCCCTGCTTTGACATTTTAGTTACTATCCAAAATCACCAGTGGAGATATTTGGCATTTGGTGTTGACTTAGTTCCAAAATTCTGGAGAAATTGTAGCACAGACAAAAGATCTCATCAGTTTTCTAAGGCTGGGCACAAATTCTTGCCTTTCATTCTAGTTCTGGATGAGTCAGTCGTGCTAACTGGGGCAAGGCTCAGACTGAGCTCCCACACCTCAGCTCCCAGTACAGTCCTTTCCTGCAGTGATGGGAGAAGTTTCAGTGGTTCTAATCTTAATTTGAATTCAAAGAATGAAGCAGTTAGGAGAGAGGAATTGCTTTAGCTTTCATAAACAGGTAAAGCATTGGAACACAATAATTTCTTGTAATTCCAAGTGTCTTGATTCTATGCTAACTAGAGACAGTATAGTAAGATTTATTTTGTCACACTTCAGAGCACACTCACATTTGCATTATTTATCCAAATTATGATATAAAATGCCCCCACATATGGTGATCTGATAAAGAGATATTACCTTACCATACAAATCTTTTTTAGATATATCCTTATACCACAGGGACTCCTGAAATGACAGAGAATTTGTGATTGGGAAAGATGAAATTTGAGAACTTTGTGTTATCACATACTGTTACCACACTCAATCCTTTCAAAAAGTTGGTGCTTAGTCTGGTGTTTGAAACTTCTTTTAGTTTTGTTCTCCAACCTACTTCTTTTACTTAATTATGGTTTTTCTGTCTTTCAAACTGACATTCAGTTTTCCATAAAACCCTTTTGATTTCAGTAATTTGCTCCCAGATGAGAATGAGACATTCAAAAGTATGTGTTTGCAATTGATGAAAACATCATCTTCACTGCAGGTAGATGAAAGTGAACACGGAGAAAAGAAAATTCTGAAGCAGAAACATTTAGTTTGAATGCAAGTGTTTGTCTTTCTTCCTCTAACACTTTTTGTAGGATAGAAAACGAGAGAGAAGTCTACTTCCCTGAATTACCAAATGTATTAAACATATGCTTAATTGCTTTTGCTTTGCAGAAAAACAGTCATACTGGTTGGACAGTTCTGGTGATAAATGTGTATAACATGGCATGAATAGAAATAGGCAACCTGATTGTGGACTGAATAAGCAGTGAATCAAACCAGTGATGTGCCACTCAGTGTCAAAGAAAAGCGTGCAGCCTGTGGTTTTGAATTGCAGCTTACATTTAAGCTTTTGACTTTATGGATTTTGTGTATATATACTAATAGCAGTTCATTATGTATTGGTGCTTAGTTATTTGCTAGCATTTTGGTTGGGAAAAGCTAATTTAAAGGAAGCTGCTGGGCTTACCTAAGCGAAGACATTAGAATTCTTGTGCTGCAACTGGTTTAATGAACTGTTTCTGTTTCTCTTGTCTGTTTTGCTGCAGAGCCTTTTAGTGCTTCTGTCTGGGTGATGATGTTTGTGATGCTTCTCATCGTGTCTGCCATGGCTGTCTTTATATTTGAGTACTTCAGTCCTGTAGGATATAACAGGAACTTAGCACAAGGGAGAGGTAAGATTTGCATTTTACACAACCCCTCGGCTATGAAAAATCATGTATTTCCCATCCCTTACCCATCATCTTTTCAAATAAACATAACATAGGAATAAAACAGTGGAAGTAGCTATGAAACCATGTATGTTCTTCATTTAAAGTGTGATTTCTTGAGAGCATATATACTCATGTTTGTACTCCAGTTCATTGGAATAAAGACGTATGGAAGGGTAAATGATATCAACTGTATTCAGGCAGTGTTTGGTTAGTTCACTGTATCAGCTGTAAAGTGTCAGCTTAAAAAAGCATTGGAATAGGTTCTAGTCCTGACTACTCTGAATTCATGGTGAGTTCAGAGAAATTTATCTAAACTTCTGTGTTCTAGTGGATAATTTGGAAAAATAATGGTTCCCGTGTACATAGTTTTATGTAGTCCCTATAAAAAGTCAGATGAGCTCAGCCCTGAAATGAGGCCAATGTCAGAAAAGCATCAGTCCTTTCTGTGTAATATCCATGGCTATAGAAGGTTCATTTTCAAAATAGATTTAATACAGAGCTTGCCTTTCTCAGTGAAAGATGCAGTTACATATTATTATATACAACTTTGACCCAAGAATGAGGATTCCATGTCTTGCAATGCCCTCATCCTTCCATTACTTAACTGACATTTGAGAGTGCAGCCTTTGTTTTAATTTCTAAATTGTTCTTGCCTTGTTTTATAACGAGAGATCTTCCAGCTTGGTGAACACAGTTCTGGGCACTATTAAAAGCTAATGGTTTCTTCTAGATTATGGTTGGCTTGTTCCCTGAAAAAGGGGATTATTGCAATGTCCAGATGTTATCATTTTAATAAGATGGTAAATGTGTAACCTCTGTCCTAAATAAACACTGCTGAAAAAGGGGAACTCAAAGGTGAATATAGACACTGAGTATCCAGGGGCTTGGCTATTCTCTTCTGTGCCGCCTCAAGTGCCAGAACTGATTATGTAGTGTCCTTACAGCTACAAGGTCATGTTATGGCACTGGACCATCCTAACTGAGCTCCAGATACTTGCCACTAAGCCAGATGCCATTAATTTTAAACATGGGAAGCTTAAAATAAAGGGGAATCTTTATGTAGATGCCTCCTTTCCCTAGGCACTTTTGGCAGGATGAAGCTCAATGTTAATACCATCTCCAGTGGAATAACAGAACTTTAGACTGCTTCCTTGGCATATACTTTCCCTAACATTATTGCTCAGAAAAATACATATTGTCCTTGTATCAGTTCAGTCCTAAATGTGTCTAGAAGATGGTTTCATAAACCAAAAGTCAGCTCCATTGTGTTTATTTTACTGGACTCTATCTTCCTAGTGCTGCTGCAGAATAGAAGGAGGATAATCTAAGATGTAGTGCTTGACTTCATAGTGAAATATTTGCACTGTCTAGAGAGCATTTCTGCTGAAGTGAGAACATACACTGACTATACTCACTTATGGTTTTATTACTTCAATAATAACTGAATTATTATTAAAGTAAATTTTAGTTAAACTAACAGCTAAATCTGAGTTTGTAATGTGCATCCCCTTGGATAAAGGGACAGGGCAGGGAAGGAGTTGATGTTACAGGTGTCTGCATCAGACCTTATTGACTGAATTACAATTTAATTGAAAGGAGATAATTATAAATTGGTCAAATGAGTCACAGTCAGGGGAGGCCTGTTTCTCTCCATCGAGAGTAAAGGGAGTTTAGATGATGAGCATCTGTGATTAGTGCACTGTACTTACCTAGAGCTGGGTGAGAATAAACTGCCCTTTATTCTCATAGGGCTCTACAAACCAGGCCTTTTGAGTGGATAATGGCATTGCTAATTCTAATTCTAATTGCTAATTCTGCCCCTATGTGAGAATGAGGGAGTGTGCTGACCACTTGCTTTGGGGTGAACTAAAACATGACTGAAAACAGGAATAGCAATAATTGCAGAAGGGACTAGCTGGGACAGGATTTTACCTGCAATACCAACACATTTGGAGCCACAGAACTGATCCTGAACATGAGAGACAGCCAGAGCCTGGTTTGCTCTGAACTGCAGCACCAAAGAGGTGCTCCTTTGTGCTGTCTTTCTGATTTATGCTCTGAGTACAAAGGTGCTTAAAAGTAGGTGACATATTCACACACTTTGATCTTAAATATGCTTACATAATGTTCAAAAAGCATAATGTTGGAACTCTGGAGGTGATAAAAATAATTTGGATAAGAAAAGTAGTAGAATTGAATCATTAAGGCTTAAACCTCCAGTTTTCCATTTCACTTGTCTGCTGGCACAGAAGACTGACAGGGCTGATACTGTGGCACACATCTTACTGCAAGAGATACACTAGTTTACTTCTCCTCCAAACCTTTGCTTTCCATTTTCTTTTTAAAACTTTTGAACCACATGCCACATAGAAAAACGTTGAATTATTTTTTAAAAATGTGGAAATTAATATCATTACAACAAAGGCACCTATGATGAGTCCTGTGATTCCATTGGGGGTACAGTGAATAGTACTGAAATATTTTTTTAACCCTATCTCTGTTGTTTATGCAGGGGATAGTGCCAAGGTTTATTTTAACTGCTTTTCTGCAATTACAGATCCCCATGGCCCATCCTTTACCATTGGAAAGGCGGTGTGGTTACTGTGGGGTTTGGTCTTCAACAACTCTGTGCCTGTGCAAAACCCCAAAGGGACGACGAGTAAAATCATGGTGTCGGTTTGGGCTTTCTTTGCTGTCATTTTCCTGGCCAGTTATACTGCCAACTTAGCTGCCTTTATGATTCAAGAGGAATTTGTTGACCAAGTGACTGGACTGAGTGATAAAAAGGTAGGTCTTGAGCTCAAAGGAGGTCAGTGTCCATTCTTCACAATCCTCTGTACTTTGTGGTAAAAAATCTGAGCAAGATAAACTAAAATCGGATGATTTCTTTCACCTTTTATTAAGAAACTATGATCCAAAGCATGAAAATACCAGGCTGCTTTCAAAGTCTTTGAGTTGCCTATTCAAAAGTAACTGCATTTATTTTGTGATGGAAATCAATCGCTTTCTGATTAAAAGGAATGTATTACCAATATAGAAAAGCTTGGAAAATTGTGTGAAATATTAGCAATATATTAATAGACAAAATATTAATAAATCCAGAAACTGTCTAGTAATTCTGAGAAGCTAGTTAATGCTCCTGAAAATATGTCTTTTTGTATGTCTCTATGTACTGTGCAATGAAATGATAGAAATAGTTCAGATTTAAAGTGGCATCAGCATAAATAAATAAAGAGGAATGGTAACAATGATACATATTGTCTGTGGATGTTTGAATGTTTTTCTTGTATAAAATGCAAGAATAAATAGGAAAAATAGATAAGAAAATTTGGCAGTTTGTGTTATCACATTAAAGAGGGATGTAACTTGCAAATGATAAGGCACAGAATTTTGATGTGTATGTGGAAGACATTTTTCTAATTCAAAAACTTCTGGCAGAACTTCACTTTGAGCAGCAACCTTATAGTTCACTTAAACTCAAGTTTCACACAGACTGTTAAATAATAAATATTCTTATTTTTTATATTGTTTTAGATAGGTTGAACTTTCTTCTAATGAAGGAACCCTTCCCAGATCTTTGTACTTGGGAATTTAATCAATAGTCTTATAAATCAGCAACCTAGCAATTGCTTCTTTTTTTATTTCATTTCTGTGACTGTTCTGTAATAGTGATATTGCACAGAGGGATTGAAGTCTATTTGCAGAATTATTGTTGTGATGGATATACACGATATACATGAAGAGTGTGCTGCTGTCAAGTCTGTGCCCAGTTGTTTTAAAATGAATCCAAATATTGACATTAGGAAGGAATATGTAAATACAGTGTAGCCCAGGGGATGACTTCACAAGGGATTTTTCTCAAAGAAAAGAAAATAAAAGGAATTGTTATTCAAAAAAAGGCAATGGCCCAGATAGCCTCCTGTCCGTCTTTTTTGTTTTAACTGCTTTTTATGACCAGCCTTTGATTGATTGCCTGGAATATCAAAGCATGAATTGCAAGCATGGCTAGAGGAAAGACAGATGAAAAGAAATAAAAAATTATACTAGTTTTGTTTTCATTAAGTTGTGTTGTCATAAAACATTTGATAGAGCGTGAAGGGGGTTAAATACACCTCTATTTTAAGAGAGCATTCTTAGAAGAGACAAATAAAAGGTATTTTCTCTTGAGGCTTAAAAAAAATGGATTTGAGAGACGTCTCTCTCCTGTTTGTGAGAAAGTACAGAGCGTTTTCCTGGGCAGTCTGGGTTTGGCAGGCTTTGGCCTGCACCTGGCACAGCAGTGGGGTTCGGGTCTGACAGTGCACCCTCAGCTCCCCCTCTTTGGCTCTTTGCCACTCCCCCATGGGCTGGGAAAGGTCAGGATCTGTGCTGTAGCTTTTGCCTAATAACTGCCTGAGTTCTGTCATTTTTCTGCTCTGCCTGCTAAGGAGAATTTTATTTCAGCAAAAAGCAGAATGAAAATAGAAAAATACTTGAATCAGAGAATACCATCTGGTTTTGTGTGGTCTGCTGATCATTTATTTGATCTGCCTCCTTTGTTTTTTACTTTTCAGCTCTTCAAACTTTGCCTGAAGCTCATAGAGATAAGTCAGGGGAGCCATGCCTTTTCTGATTAAATTAAACAAGTCAGAAGTCCAGAAAAGCAATGATCTATTTCTGAACACTCTTCTTGTCGTACACAGGTTTTGCCTTCTCCACGATCCTGAGGTTTCTCGGATTTAAAAAATTCAAATAATTAAGGATAATTTATGGGAATATAATCTGATTGATATTAAATTATATTTCTCCCCTCCTTACCTTGTTGCTGCAGTGCTCTTAGCAGGAGAAAACTTCAGGAATTTAGGATTTTGCTGTTGTTCAGAAGAGAACTCTGTTCCTTGCAGCAAGCAAAGCACTCACATGCAAAGGCCAGTGAGAAGGGCCAGAAGTATGTGTGTAATCAGTTTGGAATAAGTGATGTCTAAAAGTTCATTAAATTAAAAAAAATAAAAATAAAAATTACTCTTTTGGGCTGGCAAATCAGTTTGCTATTCTTTATTCTCCCCCTCTCCCATTTTTTCCACTGCCACACCTGAAGAGTCGGGCTCTCTTGTCAATACAATCAAGTATTCCCAGTTAGAGATACTGGTTTTCTCAGCATTTCAGTATTTTTTTTCCAGCTCCCCATATGATAGACTATAGAGAAAAATCAGGGAAAAAATCCTTCTCTCTGAGCAGTCATTCCTGACTCTCAGCATTCGATATCCTCCCATTCAGGAAATGTGTTACACTCTGGACACCTGATAACGTACTATTTATTCCTCGGTGCTTTAAGACCTCTTCATAGTTTCCTCAACCTTTGAAATGTTGCTAATGAATTCCTGAATGCCATGTCATCCAGAAATACATGGCACAGCATGTACTGGAGTTACTAGGGGTGGGTGTTCCTAAACTCAAATGATTCAGAAAATGAGGAGAAAATTATGTTTTGACGTTCCTCTTGTGTATGTAAAAGATTTTTAAAAGCTTTGTCTTCATAGAAAGGTAGAGAAAATGAGTCCAAAGTATCCAGCAAAGCTGACATTTCTTACTTTTGAGACCATTTATACCTGTTACATGTAATGAGAGATAAGTTTACTAAGGGAGAGTAGGTAGCAATGGACAGAATTGTCCTGCAAAGTGTTTGTCTGCTGGGATTCCTCCACACTTTATTGCCTCACCTACATGTGGTCCAGGAGGTGCTCACCAACCTTAATAGGAAGCCATTTACAGGTTCTTTATTTTTGCAAGGTTCAGAGTATTCTTGTAACCTTGGCCTTATATTTTTTGTGCACCAGGATGGCCCAAGTTCTGCAGTTACCTAGAGATACATCTGTGAAAATAGAGCAGGCTGAGATCAGAAGGCAGAATGGATGATGGGTGGTTGGGGTGACCCCCTTACCCCAACCCTTCTCACCACTACCCAATGTTAGACCTTTACAGTGCTTTCTGAGGGTGGTCAAATGTAGGCATTGACTGCATTTCAGTAACCAGTGATTATAATAACAGTCTTGGAATGAGTAATGGCTTTATTTTTCTAAGTTCAGAAATCAGAATGTCAGTTTTCCATCTGGTAAAAGAAAGGAGGAGGTTCAAATATGAGTGTTCTTCTGTCACTCCAAACGAGTTCCTGCTGCAGAGAGAGGTTATTTACTATTTTCTACTATTTTAGTAATGTTTTCCACAGTTCCTTAAAAAAAATCCAGAACCATAACAAACAGCTGCTCTGAACAGCAGCCTTTTCAGTCAAGCAAGTAAATCTTCAGATTTAGTCAGTATTGAATGTTTGAAAGATCACTTTGCTGGCTTAATGAAATTGTCAGTTTTATTAAGGCATCCAAATAAAAAAAAAGCAAAGGGTTGGAGTTCTGTTGCCATGTGCAATAGTTCTGTTGGGTGGCACAGCGTGGGGAGACAAGAATGGACTGGTTAGTCTTTAGAATAACAGTAGATCTCTCCACAACTATGACTCAAGAAAGGGGGCTTTTGCATTCAATTTAAGAATTTTGTTCATGATTTAAAAACTTACCATTCCAGAAAATGTCTAGGAAGAAAATTACTTCCTAGCAAACATGATGTATTTTGTTTGATGGGACTTCAGGGAAAATGAATGCTTGTGGGACCCTGATCCTTCTTTCTTGCCTCATGCCTGCCACATACATCTTTTTACTGCAGTCACAGAGCCTGTGTGCTTCTCCAGGACGTGTCAGTTCACAGAATATAAATTTATTATTATTGATGAGAACTTTATGCACTTTAGATACGAGTGCAGTGTTAGTAAAAAGATTTAAACCCTTTTTTTCCTTTACAACTAGTCTGTGAGCAGGCAGAAGTAGCAGACAATGGTTTCAAAAAAATTATCTCCTTGTGGCTGTTAAAATTGGTTGGTTGGTGCCAAGAAATTCCAGTCTCTAAATGGTGTTTGGAACTATTCATCTGCTTTTTATCTCTGTGACTCTTGAATGAAGTAGGGCTTTTTATTCCTCTCTGCTCTCCTGCAGAAATATTTTGTCTTCCTTGAATGTTCAATTTGGACAGATGTCTTAATTCTTTCAACTATTCCATGAGAGGAAACGCCTCCCAACATCTTAGATTCATATGAATGGTCTTGAAAAGTGAGAATATTCAGAAGGAAACTCCATTTCTCAATTACCAGAGTACTCCACCATCACCTCCCTGTTCCCCCAGGTCCCCTGCCATACCTCAGGATTGGGAACTGAGCTTGCAGAGTACTCACCACAACTGAATTTCCAAATAAATATCAGAGATATGAGCAGCAGCAATTTTCAGAGGTCTTGAAATCGACAATGTTTCTTTAATTATTTTTTTCCCTTTCTATTGACTGAGAAATTTGATACAGATATTAGGAGATATTGGAAGTCATCTCAATACATCAGAGATACATTAACTGTAGATTTAAATAAAGTTGATAGCAAGCTATATTTTTATCAGTAGAATCTCTGGACATATATTTAAAAGGAGGTTTTGTTTCAGTGCTGCATAATAAACTCAAAATAGGAGATAGCAAATATAGACTAAGAACCATGACTAGTGTACAGTGTAATTTTAGTGCATAGGTCAATTACTATGTGTAAAAGTAGTAGCAAAGTAATAATTTAAACAGTAAAGCTGTGAAAAGGGAAAATGAGAAAAGTAAGACATCTGCTAGCTAAACAAATAGAGAAAAATAGAGTTCATTCCTTTATGCTTTGTCAAAATATGCTTAATTAAAATGAAGCATTTAATTGTAGTTCTGTAACAAGAAAATAGTGTTGCAGCAATAATTTCACAGTCAAGGTTTGATGGAATTGAAAATACTCCCAGGTTTTGTATAAGCCTATTTGTATTCTCTTTGCAAATTGGTACTGTATCTTGGGAATTCTTGATGCCCTGAGACCAAATGTCAAAAAGAGAAATATTTCATATGCAGCCCCAAAGGAATCAGCAACTGTATAAATATTATCTGTCTTTTGCAGCACAGGATATATAGATTGCTCTTCTAACTTCAACACTGAAACCTGAGTGCATTTTACCATGGAATTTATGGGTGGCTGCTTTTATCAATTGCTCAATTCAATTTCCTCGTTAGCCAGTAGTTCCTCTAATTTGAGTGACCTTTTTCATTTGTTTCTTAAAGAGACATTTTAATCTAATCCTCAGATGTCACTTGGTTTTCAAAGATATTGCAAAGGCGCATATAAAATGTTCAGATCTCTGAGCAAGAATTTTTGTGAGATTATCTGAGTGATTTCCAGGTCTGAACCCTGAACGTGCCCTGGGCAATTGCCATTCCCTTGCACATATCCCCTGGCTTGTTTGTCTGTGCTGATGCAATAGTGATATAGAATTGTAGGATAAACCTATATGCCCTCAGGCAAATGGTTTGTAGTTTGAAACTGTGGGATTGAATAGGGACTGGGAATATAGGTGTGAGAGCTCCAGAAGCCCTTTTCATGTCAGGGTATGTAGTTGCTGATCCCCTGGGGAAGCTGCAAGAACTTTCTTTCCCTTGAATCGTGGTGGTGGAGGGAAAGCCAGCCCTCAGCCTGTCCCTGCCTGGCAGAGCTTCCTGCCATCCCCAGCCCTCCTCCGGGACCGGTGTGTTGTGCTCCCTGTTGGATACTGAGAATGATCCTCTTTCCCTTTCTTCCCCCACAGTGTCCCAGCTGAGCTGCAAGTGTGAAATGACTGCCAACAAAGCACTGTTTTCTTTTCACTGCTGTTTACCAGTGTGTCTGCTGGCACTTTGGGTTCTCTAGGGAGAATGCTGGCAGATGAGGATCTTCCAGCATCTCTCTGCTCCAATTTCTGCTGTCCTGCCATATTACAGTGCTTGAAAGAAAGTCACATTTGAGTGGCAAAATTGAGCTGGTTATACTTTGTAGATGCTTTTGTAAGTTCAGTCAGTGTGAAGATGGTTTCTGGTATATTAGACCTGAGTTAACCCACAGCATTTGCCTAGAAGAAATTCGAGGCAAATTATACAACTTCTGTGTTTTTCAGCTTGAAGTTGCCCTTCTTTACATTTTGAATGCCTGAAACACTTTGCTTTCCCCCTTTCTTTCTAGTTTCAAAGGCCACATGATTACTCACCTCCTTTTCGATTTGGAACAGTCCCAAATGGAAGCACTGAGAGGAATATCAGAAACAACTACCCTGATATGCACCTTTACATGACGAAGTTTAATCAGAAAGGAGTTGAAGATGCCTTGGTCAGCTTGAAAACTGGGTGAGCTTTTTCCCCTGAATTTTAAAGAATACTGTGGACTTTGCAGAAACTGAGAAATACTGATCTGTGCTTTGATACTGAACAGACTGATGTCAGGCTGCTGTGGAGTAATCGCTTTTTTTTTTGTTTCAACTGCACTGTACAGATATCAGAAAGGAAAACGATTGCCTGTGATTTGTATGGCTATTTTAAAATTACTTGGAAGCCTCAGTGTCCTATGTAAAATAGTTTCAAAGGGCAGAATTAGTGTTTCTCAAATTTGAAGAAAGATGATCCAGATGGACCTGGGTTTGGCTGGAGGCTCACAGAACGTGTTTTGTATAGTTCCTTGTTATCTTTGCAGTGCTGTCTAATCCTGCTTCTGACAATCTTAGTAAGTATTCTGGCAAATATTATTGTCCTTTCTCAAGATCTGAGATTTAGACTGGAGTGCCCTCCATCCTTTTCTCTCTCTGATGTAGCCCATTCTGCCTGGTTGGACAAAGAGACTGAATTTTCATTCTTAATCCTCCAAAGGTATGAGAGTGACTCACTACTCACATCAGTATTCATCTGGGTGACAGGAATGTGTTAGCTCTAGTAGTTTTTTCTAAACACTTAGGCTTGATAGTAACGTGCATTTTTGTTAATAATACCATAATCATAATTTATCAATATACTTTATTTAGGTTTCGTTTTGAAGTGAGAAGACTTAAGTTACCATGGTGGGTTTAAGTACATCTACTCTAGTGGATGTTTCAAGGAACATCTCTCCTGCTATTATTTATGGTGATGACAGGACACATTTCTTCCTACACGAAAATAACCTGTTACTTTTGGTCCTTTTTGGGGAACTGCCTATCATTTTAATTTTTACTTTCATTCTCCCAAACCTGTATTTCTCATGCAAAACACCTTGAAATCCCCAAGTCTTTTCTTAGAGTGAAGATTCCCTTCTTTACAAAGTTACCCTTCCAGCTGTTTCCTTCACTGTTGTCTCCATGCTGCTGCCTGGACTCTCTCTGTCCTCATTTCTCAGAGCATTCTCAACCGGCACTTCCCAGGTGTGGTTTGTCCCATCCTAGGAGAGACAGGTAACAGAGATCAGCCTTGTCCAGCATCTTCCAGACTGGAGCTCCTGCTCTGACTGAGCCCATGCAAGTTATATTTCCTGGGTGACAGCTAAATTATGCATTACAGGTAGTCAGCTGAATGCTGCCATTCCTGCTGTGAATTTTTAAAGAAGGAGCTGTCCTTGATTTCAGCCATTGCCAGGGCTGTTTCTGTTGAGTGGATGGTTTATCTGGGGGATGTGTACTCCTTGTACTTTTCCCCAACCATTTGTGCTACTGAAAGCCCTGAAAAACTGCTGTTAGCTTTAAAATCAGGCCATCTGTCAGACACTTAAGCATGAAAATGGGGGAGGGGGGATACCTCACTGCAGGGTTGTTCAGGACATCCACTAAAACTCAGGCTGGCTGCTCCTGTGCCAGCTGCTGCTCTCCCTCAAAAGCTTTGCTCCTTCTGATGGCATAAACTATTCATTTTTTATAGATTTCTTTTTCCCTGCTGAAGTTGCTTTCCTCTTCTAAGTGGTTGCTCAGTGTGAAGGCCCCCAGGTGTGTACCTTGCTCCCCTTGACTGATATTCCTGCAGCAGATGGTACAAATCAGCTGCCACATGAGTGTTTTCTGGATCAATATAAGTAACTGCCACACACAGCTGTGCTCCTTAGGATTGTGTCTGGTGGCACCTACAGAAGGATTGAACAGCATGGCATCGGCTGCTTTCAGACCTGTGTTCTTCAAAACCATCATTTTTCACTTTTTATGCCAATTTTTCTGTTCTGTTCCTCAGGATAGGTTGCTGTGGCTTCTTCCTTTCCCCCTGATGAATTACTTGACCAGATTCTTTCTCTCTCTGTGTAAAGTTTGTCCTTTCATCTTTAACTAGACCTGACTGAGCTTCCCCCCTCCCTGGCTTACTTTATCCCTTCATCCCATGATTTGTAGTACATCTTGTCCCATGGAGCCTGTGTTGCTGTGGATTTTTTGAGGATGACCTGTCTCTTCTTCCTCAAACTGCTTCTGCTTCCAAGCAAATGTATAGTTTCTATTTTCCTCTTCAGTACTTGTGTTCTGCTCACCTTATTACAACTGTTTTGTGTCTTTTTTCATCTTTATCTCTTTCCAAATCTATTCCTGTATTTTTATTTATTTATTTATTTTTCATTCTGATCACTGGAGGTTGAACAAGTGACTTTTCTTATGTGTGGTAAAGCTTGCTGCTTCTGCACAGCTTTTTGAAGATGAACTACCTGATAATTACAGTCATGATGTATAGACCAGAGAAGAACTTGCAAAGATTATCTGGTTGATAACTGCTGCCATGAGGTAAAATAAATTGTATCTGTGTTATTCCTGAAAAGTGTTTGTGTAACCTTTATGTATTTCCAATCTCAATTTTAAAACTACTTTTTCTTGGTTGAAGACATGAGATTTAGCCCCCTTTAATTCCTTTTATATAATGTTTGATTATAATTTTAAGGTGGAGCAAAAAATACCAGCAATGAGGCAATACTTAAAGACTGAATAATGCTACACATCTTGCCCCTGAGCTAAATAGAATGAAATTGTAAGTAGTGTCTTGTCACAGTTCAGTCTGGTTTTGCTGTATCTCAAACTCTTAAATCTTTTAATCAGCTTTAATTAGCATTAGCATCTTGAGATGTATTGGGAATATCTTGATCTCTCAGACCATTGTGTTTAAAACATAATGTTACTGAGTTGAACTGGAAGAAGAAAGGGGGAAAACAACAAACATAAAGTTTCAGATGCACAGATTTCTGAAAAAAAATTAGAACCAAAACTTTTTTGTTTTGTTTTGTTTTGTTTTTTTTTTTTTATCTCACGTTCTCTCAAGAAGCGGAAAATCAGCTGCTTCAGTCCAGTTGTTAACATGGCCAGGAAAAAACCCCAGGGGCAGAAAGACGAATAGAAATGTGCATAAAATAAATGGTTTCCCTGCCTCTATTTCCTGGTCTGCTCTAAGGGTTAGACAGGTCTTGTGCTGGAGTATTGCTGTACACAGAGAGATGAGTGTGCACACAGCTGTATCTGGGTAGCCTGGAGAACATACCCAGCCCCTTCACCTTTGAGAGGTGAAGTTGGTAGTGTTTCAAAAAATTAATGTACAAGGAAAGTATCTGCTTTTGGGTTTTTTTAATTAGAACAAGCAACTTCACTGCATGGGCAATAGGCTTGGACGTATCTTCTTCAGTTAACATCAGAAATGTTTGAGATCAACAACTTGGAAATTCCGCAAATTGAAGTGGAAATGAGATTTTTGCTTTAGTCTGACACCGACATTATACCTACTCCTTCAGGGGAATCCCCATGGGGGTGTTCATTGAATCTTATCCACGAAGGCTTGTTGCTATCACTGGTAAAGGCAAATTTATCTGCTGTATTGGTTTTCCCCCTTTGATAAGAAATGAACCTTTGTTTCTGAAAATACCTTTAAAAAATCTGTAAGGTCGCAGTAATATCCGTCTCTTGTCACTAGGGTGTTATTTCTGAGATTTACAGATACAGTTCTCAGAAAGCTCCTGAAACACCATTTGAACAACACCAGAACTTTAATTATTAATTAAATATATCAGTTTGCAACCAGTCCTTTTAAAAGGGAAGATCTTATTACTGAAGTACTACTTAATAATTTTCAAGATGGCAAAATATTGTCCCTCATTCAATGCAATGTAGTACTGAAGCAGTCATGATCTTACAAGCTTGTCGAAAAACATACTTGTGTTTTTCACTGAATTTCATGCATTTAAGGGATCAGGTGACCCACGTGTGCTGTGCTACGTGCAGAGCTTGGCATTGCTCCTTAGGCAGGACTGAGCAGCTCAGGAATTCGCTAGGTTTTTGTTCTTTAATGAGAACAGAAATGGCAGTTATTGCCCTGAGCATTATTCAGAAGAGTAAAGTCTGTGAGACTAATGTATTCTTGGTGGGTGATGCCCAGCCCTGTTAGAGCCACGGTGGCTCCTCTGAGTTCTTTAGAAGTGTATTGATCAAATACAGTTTTAAAAATGCATGGCAAGCATTTCTGTCTATGCTTCATTTAATTCATCTACATTTTGAGAATCCTCTCTCCCAGAAAGGCAGATCCTATTGATTTTGCCTCTTGAAGAGAGAAGAAGTCCCCAAATAGGAAGTTGCTGATTTTTGTGTTTTGTTTACAGTGGCTCTTTGGGTTTGTTTTTTTTGTTTGCCTGGCTGTATTTTTCCTGAAGAGATTATAATAAAAGAGTACTATCTTCTTGCAGGCAAAACCACCTCTCCCATTGCAATTCTCTGGTGTGGGTTGTATGAGCTCATAGCTGTTGAGTTTGCATGCAGTGTTTCTCTGCGTATGAGTGATTTGCTGCTGTAAAACTGTCAAGTGGAGAAATTGCAACAGCAGTAAACTGGAAATGCATTTCATGTTCTCACCTTTACCCCAGCACATCTACAGTGGCATATAGTCTGGGATTAAACTGCTAATGGCTGAAAGGAGGAAAATTTAATTGGGAAAAGCTTTTTTTAGTCTCGGGATAAAATGGGAGATGTTCACTTGCCTGCTGCCCATCACTTCATCTCAAGGAACCTGCAGCAAGGAATCCCTGGTGTTCCACAGGGAAGCAGCCCCTTGTACAGCTGCTTAATAAAACAGTTTTTATTTCCAGCCCCAGCTGTGGCTGTATATTCAGGGATTTGATTCTAACTACTTGGGACTTCATCTGCCTTCCTGTTAAAGGTACAATGCTTAGGACTTTATACACACATGGAGTTTAATTCCTGATTCCTAGTTATCTCTGACATGCTGGTGGAATTATGAAGCTTCTTGGAATGGGTGGTGCTGTGGTGGCAGCACATCTGCACTGCCAGAGCCACGACAGATACAGCCTCACATGTGGGGGGTCATCACATGTGTGATTTTATATCCACACAAGTAATGAGCTGTGCCCTGAGGAGCTGCTCTGGGCCTGCAGGGTGTCCTGAGCTGTCACCACTCGGAGAGGGACACATGATGATTCCATTCCTCAGCATCCTTTCATGGCAAATGCCAGCAGAAACACCTGGAAACGTCTGGGCAGTGCAAATGGCACGAGGAGTTATTTCCTCTCTGCAAGCCCTCTCTCTTGAGTGAAAACAATATGATTATTAGCATGTTTTATAGTATCCTGTGGCACTAAGCAGACAAAGTGCAAGAGAAGACCCCAGAAGGCCCCGACGGCCTTTTAACCCTCCATCTCTGAGTTTATTGGCCTGAATTGGATTTTTGTTGTGCTCACAGTGATTATAAATTGTATCCAATTCACAGCTTCACACACTCTGTTATTTGCTGAACAAATGCAACCAGGTCAGAGGCTGCCCTGGCAGCTTGTGCTGTGTGGCACAGGCATAACCAGGAGGCAAAAATCTCTGTTTCTGTCAGCTGGAACAGGGTTCAGATTGTGCCCAGCAGGTCCTTCTGTTAATTAGGTCTACCAATTAAAGTGGTGATGTGCCTAAAGTTAAAAACAAACCCGACTTGTCTTTTAGGCAGCAGCTCACATCTCCACTTCGATGCAAAACTTATTTCAATATTTTCAATTTATTTTTCCAGGAAAATTGCCATCAAAATTTTCACCAAAGGAAAACCTTCCCAGTTTTTGTTCTTACTGTGCTTCATACCTTTTCACCTCAAATGAGGAGGGAAAGCTGTGAGAGAAGTTGTCTGAAATAAAAATTACAGTTGTTTTTTTTTTTCATTAAAAGCACAAATTATTCTTATGGGCAGATAATAACAGCTTACAACCAGAACTCACAGAAGTGTTAAACACACGTAGAATGTCAAACTTTTAAACTAATGGCTCAATATTTTTTGACTGTGTCTGATTGACAACACCTTGCAGTATTTGTAATTGAGAATATCCACACTTAAACTTTTAATGTTATCGTACACAGAGCAATTCTTTCACCAATTTTTAAGAATTTGCCAGAGGTGTTTGACTCTGAAGAGTGTTTGAGAGAGGAAGGAAAAGTTCAGTGGGCAGCATGAGATGTTTGTAGTCATAGTGGCTTATTGCTTGCAACCCTCCTGGATGCCTGTTATGATACATGAATAGAGAAACTATGCTGGAGACAGCTTTAGCACAGGCACTACTTTATGCAGCTAAATTTTAAAATAATATGTCCAATAATATTATATCCAGCTATCAGTCTAAAACATGATGTTTTCCTCCTTTCACATGGGCTACTTGTCAGAGCTCCCTATTCTGAGCCTGCTTGGGTTTTGTGCTTCTCCCAAGCTTTAAAAACAGGATTTAAAAATCAAATGCAGCAGCTGAAATAGCCCCTTCTTAGCTGGGTGATCTTTGCTCATGTTTTTAAGATGTCACTGAAACAGCAGCCTGTAGTTGAAGTATGTCCTGATCTTAATGAAGAGGGAATGATGTTCTCCTCTTTCAAAGTGTGAAGGCTTTCTTTGGGGATACTCAAAATTTAAACACCAATTTAACTATTGAATCTGAAACTTGTGTGTTTCACTTGTCATTGGAGAAGTATTTTCCTGAGTCTGCATCTGTTGTTACTACAACAAAGTTTATAAACTAAGATAGGAATTAGCCTTTTTTTTTTTTTTTAAAGAGGAAAGTGCTGATGAATCTGACTTACATCTCTAAGTGTTTCATTAGGGAGAAATATTTAAGAAAATTACTGTCCATATTTTCATCAGATCCATAGGATAGTAATTTAAAAGATGTTTGTCAGACCCTGAAAGGGCAACCACGGCGGGGTTGGATCAAGACTTGATGATCTCAGAGGTCCTTTCCAACCTGACTGATTCTATGATTCTATGAATTGTGCCAGGTGATCATTCTTTTAAGGGGGTGGTGAATCCAAAACATGAATCAGAGAATCATAGAATATTCTGAGTTGGAACGGACTCACAATGACATAAGGTGAAAAATTAATATTTCAGATAATTCACTGTCAATGGTACTTACAACTAATGGTCAGGAATATAAAATAGCTTAGAGGACTGATTTATCCACCTCCTGGATTACACTATTTCCATACAAAGGCACTCACTGGACCATTTTTCTGGATATAACTTTTGGACATTTTTGGATGCTGACGCTTAGAAGAATTAATTTCTGCAGCTGGTCTGAAAGACAAAATAAAAAAATTCAATAGAACTGTGAGACAGGACTATGGGAACTCCTTAGAAAAAAGTGGAACTGAACTTTGATTTTAAAACAGTCAAATGAAACCTAAAACTGAGCTGGACTGTGTCTGAAGCACTGATGAGTTCAGGCAGCTTTTGCCATAAATCATATTTGGAGTATCATCTTTTATGCCTGCACGCCTTCTGTCTCATAGCTGGAGTGGAAATACCTTCAGAAATTGTTGTTCTGTAGTACTGACAAGTGGAAATAACCACAACTGTCAGCCACTTAAGATATTTTTGTTCGAGTAAAACTGGCCATCAGTTGGTCTCTCCTCTTTGCACTCTCCTCTCTCTCTCAGTCTCTCCCTGTGTCTTTTCTCTGTAAAGTTCAGCAGTGATTGATAGAATATTGCATTTGTGGAGTTAAACTTACGTAGTTACCATCTGGAGATCAGATGTTGTGAATACCAAATTAAACAAGCTCAGAAAAAAACAGAAGGAATTGGTGGAAGGTGAGTAATTTGGAGCTGTTCAACCTGATGGGGTTAACACAGCCTGGAGCACATGAAATGCTTGTCTAAAGCCCAAAAGATCTGTTCAGGGACAGTAGCATCCATGCCTGCCTTCTTTCTTTTATTCCCCCTGTCTATTGTTTGCAATAATCTTCTGCCATAGGTTATTAGGTCCTAAGTCTAAGCCAGTGAGGATCTGCTGCCCACACAGGGGCATTCCTCACCATATATATTTGGGGGGAATCATCTAAGTCAGAAAGCACTGAACAGAGATCCAGAACTACCTGGGACAGCAAAACATTTGCTCTTCTCCAGAATGTCTACTTATCCCTGTCAATTTTGACAGTAAGTGCTAAATTATTGTACAAATATAAATGCACTTTCCTTAAAACCATAGGAAGGAGCAAATAATGTGAGTAACAGTTTCCTTCCTGACCTTCTGTAAAAAAAGAAATCTCTGCTAAACAGTTTTGACCCATTCAGTATTTTCTCTCCTGGTTGAGCAGGTTCAGACAACTTCTGCAATCGATGACTTCATTTAGTTTGGCATCAGGTGGCTGGGGTAACTTCATTTTTATGTAAATTATGATGCTTTCTGTTGTACTTCAATCTAATATTTGTTTCAACGTTCATTCTAATGTTCATTTTGGCATTGCACTCTGAGGGCAATGGTTTCCAGTGGATGTTACAGCTGTAGCCACCCAAGCTGAGAACTGGGGAGCTGGTTTGCAACTGGGCAACTGCTGCCTGCGCTGAAAGGCCACGGAGATGTGAAAACATTTAAATTTGCTGTTCCATTTAAAATATTTTCTCAGAGGATCTGTTCACTGAAGTATCAGTTCTAAAATCTAATAGCTTAAAAGAAATGTGTGCCTGGATGAGCACAGTTTTCCTGCTTTTGCTGCTGGTGTTACTGCTGAAGTGAGCAGAGTGCAGGGTTTGCACACAAAGCGCCACCAAGCTGGCAGCACAGAGATAAAGACTCCACTTGTGGCAGGATTTTCTGGCATCAATTTTTCTGATGGCTGATCCCTGTTTCCCCATAACTTGCTGTCCTTTCAGGAAACACAGTTATTCTCATATTCTTGTAATTCTTACATTTTCAGGAATTTCTTTATGCCCATATGATAAATCCATTGCTTCTTTTGCTATTTTTTTTTTTTTTGGTTGTTGTTGTTGTTGGTTTTTAGGTTATCTCATGTGTCTGTATTACCATTTTTAGGTAATGCAGTTATCTATCTATTATCTTGAAATATTACAAAGTACCTGGAAATTAAATGAACAGGTGGAAGTAGCTGTGTCCCATCTAACCCCTCTTTTGAGAAGCTATTCTAAGTTTTAGTATTAATTGGATTTGGGGTTGAGATCAGCTGCTTGGTGAGCTGTGCTGAATTTATCCTTTATTATGCTATTGTAACTGGGACAAAACCTTTAATCTAAAAATATATTCCCCCTACTCGGCTCTTCAGATTTTTGTGTTTTGATAAACTGATGCGTTGCAAAAAACTTCTTGGCTTGGCTTCTGAGACGTGAAGTGGGACACTCTTCCATTGTATAAATTAATCATAAAGGCAAACTAAATTTTCCATTATTTTGTTGCTAAGGGAAGTGTTGGAGGGACTGGGAAGGTGGATGGACAGAGGGAACGGGAGCTCCTATGAGGGAGGAGGGTGAGTGTTCCTGTTCAGGTGACCACAGCCAAGTGACGGAGGAGAGTTAACAGCGGGTTTTGTGGCAGCTGGGATTGCCCTGACAGGAGGTGCAGCCTCCACAATCTCTCACTGTGGTGTTAATGTCTGTCAGAACTCGCTCTTTCAAATTTTGTGTCTCCATTTTCTGTGTGAAGATTGAAGTGAGGACAGAGCTGGGAGAAGAGTTGGAAGCTCATTCCCTGCTCACAAGTTCACCATGTAACTGGGTTATACTTTGCTAATCTATGTTGTTTCAGGGGGCTGGTTGTTGAATTTTCCCCTAATGAATTGGCAGTGTCAAGATGTCAAGAAATCCATTCAGTGCACGTGAAGTTCAGTTCTACGTGGAGCTATTTGAATATGTCCTAAAAGAGAGAGTCGCTGCTGGTGATGAAATGCATCAGATAACCTGAAATGCATTTTAGTAAAATCTGGGCAAAAGAAATCAACAGTTCTTCATGCTAAAGGTTAAATATGTGCTTCTCTTGCTGCAGCAGTATCAAAGTATCACTATAGAGGGCTTTCATTGAAACCTCATCTTCAGAGCAGTGTCCTTTCCCTTTGGTTGCTGCGTCATTCCATGGTGACCTTTCAGCACTGCATCCCCTGGACACAGAGACACACAAATGACCCTGTGTCCCTCACTGTGCACTCTTGACATACTTTCTTTTATCTCTTCTGTGGAGAAAAAAGGGATAAAATATAAATTCATAATGTAAATCCATCATATTTTAAACCCAGTATTTTTGCACTTGCTGCCTTCCCTGCAACGCTATTGATGATCTCTAAAATATGTGCTTATGTTTAATCCAGCCTTAAGTTGGATACCTTTTTTTTTTTTTTGGCTTAATACCAAATTATAAATGCTACCGTAAGGGTCATGTAAGGCAATGCAATTTATTTTTAAAAGCAAAAAAAAAAAGCTGAAAAGTAGTGGAGATTTTTGCAGAATGTTTTGAAAATGAGCTGTGTTTCTCCAAAACTAAATGATGACAGGGTTAAAGAGGGGAAGTGGTGTTAAAAATATTGTCTGGGGATTCACAGGCTTCCAGTCTGATATTTGCAATAAGAGAGTAATTTCAAGTATTGTTCTTTCTAGAGACACAAATGGAGTCTTATTAAGCAGATATGACACCTGCTATGTAATAATCTTTGTAGTCTCTTTTGCATTTATTTACAACCAGATTTGAGGAGTGACATCCCTCAGTTTAAGACACCCAGGCAAATTTCAAAAATGGGTCTGATTTCATTCACTGCCTTTCCTCAGAATAAAATTTATGTAATTCATAATGAATAATTATTCTTAAATATGCAGTTGACCTTTACATTTTCAGAACAAGCCCCAGAAGGTGCATATTTGAGTTGCAAGATACTCTTAATCAAAAATAATGTAGAAGAGTCATTGTGATACAGCTGTTTGCTGCCAAATGCGGTGCAAGCACATTGCTACGATGATGCACTTCTGTGTTACGTTCATCCTGGTTTGTGTAAGCCAGATCTGTGTTGGTAGCAATACACAGCTTTTGTCTGGCCATGAAAAGAACATATTTGGGGTGTTAGAAGACACAAAGAAATGAGAGTGAGGAAAAATTGATTCTAAAGTTAATGTCCTGGATCTGACAGATGAATACTGCACCAAACAGTACCAATTTAGCAAGAAATTAATTCTACTGTGGATATTTTATGTTTGAATTTACTGCAGCACTTGAAAACTGGAAAGCAACTTCAGTCATGCTCCAGTTTCTCTGATCCTCAAGGGAAACACAATATTATTTGTTCCATACACTCCGATGCTGGACAGCGAAATAGAAGAGGAATAAACAGGACTACACTGAACATACCTCTCCTTTTCCAAGTACTGTGACACAGAGCACAGCAGGACACAAAGTAACTGAAAGAGATGGATTTCTAATGTGCTGGATTGCTGCTTATGAGTCCAGAACTGCTGAGCACATTGGCATTTTAGAGTTTTCCTTCTCATTCCCTCAAGAAAACAAAATCGCTGAAGGATTATGCAGTTGGTTAAGGAAGCAAGGGAACATTTTCCAACCGAGTTATACTTCAGTTGCTGAGGAATAAGTGACTAATAAAGGAGCATTTTCCTAATCCTTCTTTTCAGTTTCCATCATAGGAATTTGAGAAATAAAGATATGGAAAATTATAGGGAACTGTTTTCAGCTTTTCTGAAATTGCTTTTCTGTACCTTTTCCTTTAATTTTCTTTACACAGGCATTTTTGAATGTGTGCAGCAATGCTTGAGAATGGGTTTTTGCAATAGCTATTCTGATATTTCAACTCTTATCCTTCTTGATGACTCATAAATGTTTAGGTACAAGACTGTCCACATTTGTTTTTCACACATCTCCCACTTCAAATTATTACATTCACTGATGCTCTTTTTTGTTTTTCTAGGACTATTTCAATTCATAATTTTCTAGCACCTGATGTTCTCCTATGCTGTGGGAACTAAAATTCTCCCCACCCCCTTTCCTCTTGGTGCTTGCTATGTGATGAAAGACATTTGCCTTTGTAGTCACTCTTATGTAAATATTCCTAACTGTTTATTGTTCCTCCTAGCCAGGATTATTGCAGGAGTTCTGAGGAAGTTTGCAAACCTGCCCATTGCTCAGATGAGTCACAGCACTGTGGTCCTGTTCCTCTGCACTGGCTGAAAGTGCCTGGTGTTTCTGATGAGTTCATGGCAGTTATAAACCTTGTCTCTTGCTGCATCCCAGTCCTGATAGTTCTCCTTCAGCTTTCTACTAATTCTTACCAGTTTATTTAAACCTACACAGTGTGACAAAGCTTTTCACTCCCCGGAGTGGCTGCACTGAAGTGACAAGTTAATTGGTTCATTTGTACGTGACTAAGGTTTGCAGGAGGCTCTGAGCCTCCCTGGGTGTGGGTGCTGTGCTGCCTGGGAGCTGTTCTGCAGGGAGGATGTAACTCCAGCACAGAGTGGTCAGCGCTCAGAGCACTGCAAAGCTTCTCACATGTGCAACACAGTTCAGTTTTGCTGCCACAAGAACAAGGAACGGGGAGAGCTGGAGGTCCAGGCTTGCCAGTCCTGCCTGGAGGATGACAAGACAAGGATGGGCTTCTTGTGTCCAGCAGTCCCTGCTGTGCTCACAGCCCGGCTCCTCCACCAGAGCCAAGCAAAACAACAGCTGTGCCTTTCCCCACACAGACATAGCAGGAAGGAAAGTCCTCTCTGTTCCCAGCAGCCTTCTGGCCTGTGCCTTCCTCCAGAGCTGATGCTCTCTGCCAGCTCTGCAAACAACTCAGAAAGGGTCACATTTTTGGACTTGCCCAGATTTTGCTGTCTTCGTTTTTGGAAACGCTTACTGAAAAATGTTTGAAGTTATCTGAAAGTTCTTAAAAATTTGGAGTGTCAGGAATTCACCTCCTGGTGATGGAGGAGTTGGGTGCCCTAACATCTGAGAACTTCGGTTGGGGCTTGTTACTCCCTGCCCACGCTGCAGGGGTACAGCATGTTCTGAAGCTTTGCAGGAACAGTACTTCTGTAATCAGCTCATGACGAAGAGATAATTGAGCCTTGAGAGGCCATAAGATTTATGTTGGAAATGGGGAATATATATTCTGAATATGAGTTTGTATTTGTAGATACCAAGACTTTTTTCAGGGCAATCAACTTTTTGATTTATAGTTCAGACATTGGGCAGCAACTCATAGAAGAACACTCAGCTCTCAGTATCTGTCAGGAAAGTGCCTCATGTTTTTAAACTGACTTGCCTAATGAGATTTATTGTGACCTTAGAGAAGTAGTATAGAAAAAGCCCTCAAAAGTAAAGCCTTCAGCATCATCAGAACCTGCTCTCCTCATCGTACCCACTGCAGTGATGCCCAGACTCCTGGGAAACAGGGGGTGTGGTTCCACAGCGAGGAGTGAAACTGTGATTGAGCCTTGTCTTTATGTCCCAAGGTTTGACTAACGTTTAGTGACTCAGGAGGCAAACTGCCTGTGAAGAGTGTGATTTCTGAGGTAGCACAAAGCTTTTGCCCTGGAGCCTTTAGCAAAGAGATCTGTTTCCTTTGTATTTCTGACTGAGACTGTTTTGACAGAAGAATAGCTGACTCTTTATGTTTTCTCTGTGTTTGCCAGCATGTGTTTTATGTGCTTACATTGCAAAACTATAAATCCCAGACTAAACAGATGACAAATTCCAGAGTGTGTTTTAACTGAGGCTGGCTGGTTGCAGCAGTGTCTGCACCCATTACCTCCCCATCCCTTGCCTGAGCCATAGGCTCCCACCAGGAGGGGAAGTGTCCTTCCTTCCCCACAGGTAACTGCAGAGGTCTCAAAGTATGAGCTTGAATTGTATTGATTTGGGTAATTGTCTGCTGCAGATCAGAGAAGTTACAAGTATCTCAAGGACACAGCAAGCAGGTTTGTGGGGGTTTTTTTCCCCTTGTGAGCCTACCCCAAGAACATAGATTTTTGTTTTTGCTCTCTACACAAGCAGAGATTGTCTCTGAAGTGCTGAATCAAAGCCCATCATTTAGAACACTCTGATCTTGTGTTGAGAACTGCAGGCTTAGGCAGTGCCCCGGGGCCCTCTTGGATACCTCCAGTTTAGTTACCCCAGAGCCACGTAGCCATCCATGTTTCATTTTGGGTTTGGATTTGTGGCACCATCTAACAGATGTTTAGTGATTGTTTTCTGCATGTTAAATTATCCCATTTAAAGGAAGGAGGGAGGCAGACTTTTAGCATTTGTGAAGCTAGTCTGCTTTTTAAGCTGAGGATTGTACCAAATGAGTTTTAGGGAAGAGTGGAAAAGCAAAAGAAGCGATGGCCAGACTATTTCTTTTAATGGTTGCATGAGCCTCTAAATGAACTACTTCACTAAATTCCAATTTGGTGACTTGAATGGTGAGTGTTGGGATAAATATCTTTGAAGGGAAGCAATAAAGTGCAGTAAGTAGTGACAGGAATTTCACTTTTCACTTTTTCATGACAGCAGACAAAAATCCAACAACTTCATTCTCTCCTGGTATTCCTCTTGGTTTTACATGAGATGGACAGGGATATTTTTTAGTGCCACATTTTTGATACCTGATTTAGAGTTCTGCAAAGGATAGGATTCTGTATGAATCTGTTGGTTGGTTATTTATGAACAAACATTGCATTATGATGCACATGAAAATTTGTTGGGTTTTTTTCTTATTTTCTGTGATATGTTTAGGTTTTGCTCTGTTCTGTGGTTATAAATGAAAAGTTTTATCAACATAAATTGATTTAAGATAGTGTGATTCCAAAACTTCACAGCAACAGAATTCAAAGCTGGGGCATACTGGTATAATGTAATTGAAGTTGATGCTCTTGTACCTGTTTGTGCCACAATACATTTATTTTTATGATTTCCTTGCCACAAAGACAGGCCCTAACTGTTTTTGAGCAGTATTTTGCCAGCCTTTGTCAGCTGCATCCCATCAGAAGGAGTCAGCAGTGCTCCACACCAATGCACTGGGGCTCTCCAGGGGCAGTGCTTGCAGTGCCTGGAGCTGCAGAGCCACTGAGGGTGACAGGGAAGACTCCACCTGCACCATCCTGGGAGGCCCATGGTGTAGCTGTGTCCTCCCTGCTCCTCTGGCCTCCTGTGGGACAGACAAAATGTTGAAAATGGAGAGTGTGTTACTGGGGGATGTGATGACTTTGGGCTGAGACCCAAATAGCTTCTTTCTATTGCCTTTGTAATCTGCTGGTCCTGTGCAAGTGGTAGAAATCACAGAGGTTTTGGTTGCAGTAATGCAAAATAAAGTCAAGTTTTTATCTTTTTAAAGATTGCACGTGAACTTCTGCCAGTATAAGAATGTATCTTTTCTTTGACTGGGATCTGCTGCTGGCAAGTGATTGTCCTTCCAAATGACCTCGTCTTCTTATAGGTGTATTTTCATTGGTGAAATAACCATGCACCAGCCTTCTAACTCTTGCTTTTACAGTGCTTCTGAAAAGGTATCCCTGAAGGACACTGCCTCTTCTCCCTTCCTTCCTGAATTTGTTTTCCTGTCTTTTGGTGTGTTCCCTGTATTCTTTAGAGAACGGGATTATCCCATTCTTACATTATTAGGTAGATGGACTGAAAGGCTGGAAGTTTTTCACAAGTTCCTTTGTTCCTGCTGTGCTCCAGATACACAAATAATAAGTTTGGAACTGTGAATCTTAAAGAAATGTTTTATATAATTTTTAAGCAGGATTTAGATAGCTGTATTGAGTATGCTCCAGTACTGGAGCATATTGAATACATTGAATATGGTTTGTCTTATCAGGGACTTAACCTCCACCTTCACTGTTTATTTTTGGAAAGAGATGTAAAATAAGGGCATGTGTGTAAGACTGGTGAACTCACGTTTTCAATCTCATTCAGCAGTTTAAATAAACTAATTGGTTATTGTTGTTTCAATTCTAAATTATCTATTGTCATTTCTGTTGGTTTGGGAGACCATTTTGCATCTCAAGATATTTATTACTCATTTTGAGAACATAGATAGAAAGATAACAGGGCAAGACGTTTTGTAGCTTGGTTTCTCCCGCTCGGTATTTTTTTAACAGCATCCCTTAAAATAGAAATGCAAAACTACGTGTCCTACTTTCCCCTCACTAAAATAGATGCCTTTTGTTAATTTTAGACACAGCAGAGCAGGATATGTAATTAATGATATCAAAGAATCCATATGATATTCAACAGGGTCTTAACATCAAGGACAAAAGAAGTCTGACAACAGCTGTCCCTAATGATTTGGTTTGTAAAATGTTTTCTTTTATTTCAGGAAGTTGGATGCTTTCATCTACGATGCAGCAGTGCTGAATTACAAGGCTGGAAGAGATGAAGGCTGCAAACTTGTCACAATAGGGAGCGGATACATCTTTGCCACTACCGGCTACGGAATTGCACTTCAGAAAGGATCACCTTGGAAGAGACAAATCGATCTCGCCCTCCTTCAGTTTGTGGGAGATGGTAGGCACCAACCTTCTTTCCTCTCTTTTCTTTCTCTCTGTATGCACAGTTCATATAGTTTAAGTAGCTCTGAGCCTTTTTAGTACTGTTCTCTTGCAGTCTTAAAAAAAAAAGGAAGTAAAACAAATGAGTAAAATTACTTCTTGATGCTGAGACAGGAATTCTCTTCCACTCTGTTCTAACTCACCTCACTGCCAAGGACATCTGCATCTCTTTTTCAGGCAGTGTTTTCATATACATCACAAATTAAAGCTGGTCTTAATGTTAGGGAGCATTTATAAATTTATTATTTTGCCTTTGAGCAAGCCCTGAAGATGAGGGTAGATGAGTTCTTTGGTAGATGAGTTATCTTTCTACATGACCATTTTGCTATTAAAAAGTGTTTAGCTCAGTTGTGGACTGATGTGAGTGATCCCTCACGTAGGATGGATTCATTTAAACTTCTGGTGAAAGAATATCTGTGAAATTGAATTAGATTGACTGGTTTCATTGAATTTCAAACAACTATTTTTCATTCTAACACAAAATGGAAGCATTGTAGGTCCTCTTGGCACTTCTGCCCTGCAGAAGAAAACTTACTGCACATCTTTGATATATTTGTAAACAGTAATGATGACTCAGTCTCCACAGAGGGCTTGAACTCCTTTCTGATTGTAGAAATAATTCTTTGGCACAGGGAAACTTCTATGTGCAAGCAAATAGAAATATGGTGATTAAAAAAAATTGTATGTTATGACTGACTAAAATCTTCTATCAGGTTGGAATACAGTGTGTGTTACATAATCTTTTTTTTTCCCTACATAGATATATGTGTTGACTTTACATTTTTCTGTCGGTGAAAGAGAGGGCTTTATTGAAAAATAAATATGGACTTAAGGTCACCAATGGCATGTTGTTGAGACTAAGAATGGCAAATTTCAGTGTAACAGGAATGGCAGAGTGCAGGGCCTGTTCCATAAAAAATAACATTCATTTTCATACTGCAGGCAATAAGGGTGTTAGTCTTCCAGCACATGGATTTTATTCCTCTTATAATGCTAAACGACTGGAAGAGGTGTAACCATCCTGGCTGGTGCATCTTGTCTGGTACACATACAGAGATATTAGTGACATCATTATCGACCTGTTGGATTTAGAGAGGCTAATGAGGAAACATTGCTTACTTGGGTGAAGGAATGGATAGATGACCTGCAATGGCTACA
Organism: Pipra filicauda; assembly: GCF_003945595.2. Classification (NCBI taxonomy): domain Eukaryota; kingdom Metazoa; phylum Chordata; class Aves; order Passeriformes; family Pipridae; genus Pipra; species Pipra filicauda. The sequence continues at coordinate 712,695 of NW_024104440.1, forward strand.
TTTCAAGCATTCACATACTCTTGTGCTAAACAGTTGCAATTGATTGGCTAAAATATTTGATTTATTTTTCTATTTAGAAAATTTCTTTCTTTTTGTGTAGTATATTAAGAATTATTAGGTTTTATAATTCCAACCCGTTTTTAGATGGGCAGGTTGAATCAGAGATATTGACTTATTTGTCCCATACTAAAGAAAAAAAAACTTCTGTATCCTGAAGAAGAATCTGAGTTGATTTTTTTCACTGTGGGCTGACCCCTCTAGGTGTTACCAGAGCATCACTCAGGTTTTCCTTCTTTTCACTTTGTATTTCCTTCATGCTTCATCTTTCATCATTTTTGATGCTTCTCATCCAACAAAAAGAAATTAAATCACAGGAAAGAAAATAAATGAAATAGAAGGGAAAGCAATTGAAGCTATTTAAGAAAAACCTCATCAAAATACCAAAGGTACTGCATTTTTATGCGTCACTTTGTCTCTGAATACCAGGGAGAAAACAGAGTGAATGGGAAGAAAGCCTGAAAAATCTTATCCTGTATTTACACTTTGACCTGTGGACTTACTTAGCATACAAATGCTTATATCTTTAACCCATTTTTAGTAGCTGAAAACAATACAAATGAATTATTTATGAAACTCAGTATTAAAACCTTTCTATGAATAATTTATAGAATAGCAATAGATACAGTGGACACCCAGGTGAATAAAACCTTGTCACGAAATATCTGCTCCCTTGTTCATCTTGCTCAGATATTACTTCAGGAGATAAGCAAGTGCTTTGAAGCACAAACCATGGGGATTGTGAGTGTGTTGATGGCATTTTTAAGTAGCTTTAGAAGCTGCTCTGAACAACCCATGAATGTTAAAATGTTAATTTTCTCTTGTAAAGGACTCCTAAATTTGTTCAGAAAATGGTGTGGGCACTATTAACGAGAACAGCAGTTGGACATATGTGATGTGTAGGAATTATTGTAGGCATGCTTCTTCTAGTCCCAGAAACCTTTGCTACCTTGTCTCACTTTGCTGTGTCACAGGTCTAGATGATAATTTTCGGGAAAAAAACACCCCCAACAACCAAACAAATGCAGGAAAAGAAGAAAAAGAAAAAACACCCTCCCCCCCCCCCCAAGAATGAAATTTCTTCTACTGATTTACAAAGTACATTGCAGGTGAACTGGAATAAAACACCAAGAAATTAAATGTAAAGAGTAATTGCCTGGAACTAGCGTGACCTGATTTTGTAATCTACGTCCAACTGCAGTAGTTCGATGGATAATCTTTTTAGCTATGAATTTACATAACTCTGTTTTGGTGAACTAGAAGGGATGAACTCGGAGTTCAGACCAACATCACTTTGCTATATCACTAAAAATCTCTTTGAAGTTATCTAGACTAAAAGCAAGTATGGTTGGGGGGAAGTTTCATCTTAAGATGATACTCCTGGGAAAGCCTCAGAGGAGCCTGGATGAGGTTGTTTAAGTAAATAGGCAAACACAAATGAAGGCAGAAATACTTCTTTCACATGTAGAGCCTCTGCAGAATATATTATTCTCTTAGACTAAGCCTATAAAACAGCAAAGCCCCTGGTATTATTGAATTACTATTCAGTGTATGTAATAGAGCATCCATCACAGTATGGAATAATTTCAATGAATGATTATAAATGTAATGAGTTTCATAACTCTAAGGAAAAATATCCTAATGAGTTCAACAAACACAATTTCTTTATATGTATATTATGTTAATAAGAGGAGAAAACCTTTTGGATTATACTAGATTATACTTGGATAAGACAAAGTGATTTTTTATCTCATTGCACCTGCAAGAAACCATGATCTCATCTCTCTTTTACATTTACCCAGTACTGAGATGGCCTTTTGAAATGGATTTTAGAGCTTCCAATTTCCTCTGCGTGTGTCTTTCTCCTGTGATTTTTCTGATTTGATTTTTCCTTCCTGCTCCTATATCATTCTCCTATCCAAGCCAGATCACTTAGACATTGAAATGAAATTTTTGTGCAGTGAATAGGAACCTTTTCCCTCTTCCTTGCTGATGTAAAACATTCGACTGAAGAATTAATGATTTGTTCATGATGGGGCATCTTTTCATACTTCTCAAAGCGTGATGCTTTTTCTGCGTTAAAGCCAATGGCTTTGAACCCTCTTTTTAATCTTGTTGACACTGGAAAAAAAAATGAAGTAAACACAGAGGGATGTAGGTTTGTGTTAGGGATAACTTCAAGCTTAGGATGGGTGGTTTATATGTGTCTGCATGAGCAGTGTTCTGCTCCTGAGGATACTTCTACTGAGTGGACAAATTATACTGACAATTAGCAATCACACTGTGAAAGCAGCTCTGAAGTCTCAGTGGAAGGAAGCAGGCTACAGGATGCCAAATTTGTTCCTCTAACAAAGAGGAAAAGAGACAGAGGAAAGGAGAATGGGAATCAATTGCTGAGGAACTGACAATTTAATTGTCTCAAAAATATAATTATCCTCAAAATGTTTCATCCCTTGGTCTGTGCAAGTTCATATACATATCCCAGTTCATGGGAAGCTGACATCAGTATGCATTTGTTAGTACAAGATTAATTGCTTTGGAACACTGAATCTTTTTAATAGAAAGAGTTAGGAGTTGCTTTTTCTTGTATAAAGGATCTGAGTGAAGTGAATTTCTGGCTTTGTTCATCTTACTACCTGTGCAGCACATCTCATTATCTGCAAAAGCTTCCAGCTGATGATTACCATCTGCAGCTTTGTTTAAAGTAGTTGATCACTGGGATGATTCTCTGAAGCACAGTGGTGGTTATGCTTCCTTTTCTTGGCTTGCTGTGGTCACAAGGCAAAGCTTCCATTGTTTTTTAGCAGAGAAATAACAACACTTCTACTGAGACACAGAAGACAATTTCTCAATCTTCAGCTGAGAAATAGAAGCACCCAGGAGTTCAAAAGCAACCAAAATGATACGGCTACTAAGAAACAGCACCGTCATTTTGTTTGGATCTTCCGCCCACAGCCACAGGAATGTGTCAGAGCAGAAATGTTGAGCGCTGAGGGATCGCATGGGACATGCTTTGGTTTCTTTTATCAACCTCTGTAGGAGCAGCTGGGCAGGCTGACGTCCCCAGCACCCAGAGTGTTACCCTGGCAGCTGCCAACTGCTGGTGGCACATGACTTGCCATTCCGTGGTGCAGGAAAGGCTCAGGCACACAGTGAGTCTGTAACACTTGGGGAAGGCACCCATGTCCCTCCAACCTTCTGCAGCAGCAACCCTTGGCCAACTCTCTGAAGGCCCAGGTATTGCTAATGCTCCTCTGGCTTGGGCTGAATGTGCCATTTAAAGCAGAAGAGTACTTTTCTAAAAATATCCTGCAAAAGACATTGTTTCTGAAACCCATGGCATCTTTGGGATTTGGAGTAGAACCACTGGTGCCTGGCAGGTGAGGAGAATTTAGCTTTCTCTTTTTCTCTGTCTTTTTTTTCTTCTCTCACTCTTTTCATCTGTCTCCCCCCCCCCCCCCCCCCCCCCCCCTTTTATTTTTTCATTTGTAAGAAAGTGAGATTATTGAACTCCAAATGACAAAGCTGCCTCAGGATTAAGAGAGTAAGAGGGGTTCAGAGTGTGCATGGGATGGAGAGAAAGACAGCAAGAAGCCTTTAGATATGAGGCATGCAGCAGAATAGAGGGATAAAACACTTGTGACAGCAGAAATGGGTGGAAACAAGGAACAGAAAATGCTGGGTAAAGAGAGAAGTTTTGGGGAGGAGTGGGAGAATATCAACCAGTTGGCCAGGTTATGCATCTACTCGTGTGAGGTATTTGTAATGTATTGCACTACCTGAAGATTAAGAGCTCAGTTCAAAAGACAGTGTGGGAGGAGATCTCCAGGAAAAGAAGGCAGATGATGTAGCTATATTAAGCCCTTAACCCTTAGATCTGCAAACTTTAAAGCAAGAAGAGACATGGGGATGTAAAGAGGAAAACTGGTTCTGGTTTGAGTTTCCACAGAGTCTGTTATCCCCTTCCTAATAACTTTCAGTTCTGGTTAATCTTTCTGTGCTTTTAGGAGAGCATAATACACTGAGAATTGTTTTCCCTGGGTGGATAATTTTTTCCCACTCCTTAGGGGTAATAGGTAACTGTGTAAATGAGATTTGCCCCCCTACATCTGGAAGAGGAAAACTCTGCTATTTTTTTGTATTTTAGCATAAGCCTTCCAAATCTCTGCCTAGATTATAAGGAAGTGTAGCAGAGTGACTCACATGGGCTGTTAAAGCCCAAGAAGGAAATACGTATGTGATTATAAGGACATATTTTCGGTGCGTGCTGCTCAGGCAGAATACACCCACAATCACAGTGATTTTCTGTTTATATATTTAGTGTCCTCCTTAAGCAGTGGGTGGAACAAATGTGACTGAAGAGTGTGAGTGTATAAGTGGAGGGCGTTTGTGTAGCTGAACAAGAGTTAGAGGGATTGTAATATTGAAAGTCGTGCTTAGCAGTTCTGTTAATTCATCCTTAACTAATGGGGACACGCAGAGTGAAGTCATTAACTCACAGTAAGTTTATTGCTGTCAGTCATCTGCGTTCCTCTTGCTATTTTTACAGGGGGAAATAACTCAGAAAATAAGAGTAAGAGAGATTGTTTTGGGGGATCCAGACTGAATTTGAAAAGTTTCTGTGCTTTTATTTAATCTCTTCTCTGGAAACATGCTGTATGGATCATATAACTGGGTCAAATTGGCATTGATGAGCTTATTGAACCAAATGCACATCAACCCATTTGGCTGCTGACTCCTCTGTTCAGGGTGAAGACCCTTTTATTTTGGGTCCCCAGGTGATGGGGTATTACCCTCCTCCTCTGTCACTTAGGGGGAGTTCTCACCAGGGTAAACATGGAACAATCTTTCCCTAAATTTGAAAACTACCTTTTGTCCAGTCTGAACAAGCAGATGATTCTGCTAATGCCACCGGAGCCTTATGAAGATGATGCCCTACACCTGACCAGTGTGAATGGATATATCTAACCCTTCTATTCAAGATCTATGTGTGGTATATGCCAGTTTTCTTTACTGGCTCCTCAGGCTGAACCTCAGGTTAGCGCTTTGCACGAGAGTCACCACCCCTCATCCCGTCAATACCAACCTGTTCCCTTGGCACCTTCTGCTCTGACACGTGCACTGTGATCTCCTGCATCACAGGATGACCTCCTCCTGCCCTGCACCTTGTGCAAGTCCCAGAGGAGTGCTGACACTGGAGTCTGTTGTACTTAACCAATAAAACAGTGAGGACCTTGGGCTGCAGCTCTGCTCTTCCCATGTGGACGGAGCATCCTCTCCTTGTGTGTGTGAAACAACACAGTACATGGGAAAAATGACTTTTCCAGACAACTCTTGTTGATGCAAGGCAGTGTTTTTTGGAGTCAGAGGTGGGTGACTGTCCAGGACCTGGCAGTGATGGAGGTGTACCCACACTGGGGGTTCCACGGCTCAGGTGCCTGTGTGCAGTGGATCTTGGTTGTTGGATTGCAAACCCAATCTCTTACCCACTCTCAAGAGAGGAGGAACCCATTTTAGAAAGGCCACTGACAGAGAAACCCCAATTAGATTATTTTTTCCTCAGTTTATTTGAGATTTGTTGTTTCTTTTGTGTTCTATTGGCCCCTCAGTGTCAGGCTTTGGGTAGTGATAAGGTGAAGGGACAGGCTGGCACTCTGAGCTACCCTGACATTATCCTTTGCCGACAGCACATGGAGTGTTAAAAACCCTTTTTTTCCCTCCAGAGTACCCGAGGAAGCAGTTGAGGCAGCCTGTGAGCCATCAGTGTACCTATGGCTTTAACATACATGATTAAATTAGAGCAGAAAAACATCTGTCTTTTAAAGAAGCAAAGTAAGAACTCTGAATTATAGACTTAAGTGCTTATGAAAATATTTCATATCTTGCTTATTTCTGGCAATTTTTTAACTAAGGACATATTTGGGTGATAATGAAAATTTTTACTTTTTAATAGTCAGAAGGAAGACATCAGACCTAGTATTGAAAACCTGTTGAAACCAACTATTGAAAACCTCTCAAAAAACCCCAACGAACCAATTCTTACCCCAAACTGATTTTCTGTAGCTGCTTGTGGAGAGTGATGGATTATGTGGGCTTGAAGTTTTCTCTTTTTTATAAATAATATGTCATTTTCAGTTTGCGTCTTCCTGGGTGCATGTGAGATGTAGGGGAAAAGAATACTTGAAAACAAATAACATCGGTGAAGTGACCCCTAAGTTAGAGAGCTTTTGCCATCAGTACCCCTGGCTGATCCATTGCCTGGGAAGACACCGCCTTTTTTGGGAAGAGGGTTTCATGAGCAAGGCTGAAAACCAGGGGAGGATGCCAGACCTTCACAAGATGCTGGGTTAGGAAATGAAAGGAACCTAGGGATACCTGTAAACCCCCTGAAAGAACCCCAGAGAACTGGCACATCTTCAAGAGACAGTGGCAGAGACTGCAAAAGGGCAGCCTGTGTCTCAGCCCTGAGGGGATGGTGACAGGGACAGGTGACACCAGAACCTGCAAATCCTGCTGAGGGCCACGGTGAGGAAAAGCGTGGAATTCTTCCCTTTGGTCTGTATCGTTTCTGTGTCTGGATAATGATATTTTTATTGTAACAAAATTGTTCAGGGGACACACCTGAACCTTATCATTCCTTCTCAGGATGATAAGGTGTGAAATAGGCTGATAAAATGTAGAAAGAAAGGCACTTGTGGGATATTCAGTCTGAATGGCCAACTGGCACATTCCTGTGCAAATAGCAGTGGGAGCAGAGAGCACCAGAGCCATGGGATCAAACCCAGGAGAAACACAAAGGGACCTGCCTGAGCACTGTACTGTGACCTAAACCCATTGTAAATAGTCTTGAATTAACAGTGAGAGAGCTAGGATGTTGCAATACATTGGAATGTGTTTTGAGTGAAGAGTGCAGAGACTCAACACTGCTTGAACTAAGGATCTTTAAAACATTTGCTTATACTTATACTCTCACAGTATAAATAAGGTAGATCTTTTATGATACAGTGCTATCAAATTTTTAAAAATCTCTTAGTGTAGGCATCATGTAGTTATTTGGGATTTTTTCAGCTTAATATATTGTGGATTTATAAAACAAAAAATAAACACTATATTTTTTTGTCAAATACGTTGGAACTCTTTATTTTCTAATCTTGTGCTAGTGTCATGATGTACTTTGTTGCTGAGATCTGCAACTGTTAATGCAGTCCACACATGAATGAAGGTAGGAAATAACTCTGGCATTACATTCCTTTTAGTAAGTGCCTAAAGTGAAAACAAAAGGTCTTAAAATAAGCCTGATTAGTATTTATGAGTAACTTGAGACCCCGTTATTAGAGGCAGATTTGAACTCCATTAACACTGGGTGCACTGAGGCCTGGGGTTTATGTACATTGAGGTTGCTGACTTAGATTTCCAAGGTCTGTCTTATGGAATATTTGGAGCTTTCACTTGCTAATTAGCATTATGCACACATGGACATGACTGAACTCTCCAGTGCCTGGTAATCACAAATTACTGGCCTTTCAATTGCCAGGCCCACTATATTGCTATAGGTGTCATCACTCTATACATTCACCTCACAAGTCAGACCACCCAAAAGGATTTGAAAGACATCATTCCTCCAACAGGACTTGATGCTTTTAAATATGTTTTTTTTCTGAACCAAATTATAACTATGCTCAAAGTTCAATGCTTTGAATTCCAACTCCAGGCTAAGTTTGGAACAGACTGATTTTAAAAAAGAAATGAATTGACACTCCAGATAAAAAAAATTCTTATGCCTGAGGATTTTGTAAAGAAATTGTTATGGCTTCTGTAAATAATCTGGTTTAAAATGTAATGGGCAGGAAAAGCAATAAGAATATTGAACTTTGCCAATTTTATAGGGTCAGCTATGCTGAAGTGTTATTACAGTTAAATTAGTAACTGTTTTGTCTGTGTTTCTGTGTGTACACCACACAGATATATAGATATGTACTATACACATGTATATAAATATATACTGTAAATGGCAACTGCTTCATATAGAGAGACCAGAATTACCAGCCTAATCTGTCCATTCCCAGATAATATCATTACATGAGTATGACAATCCAGTGATTTGTAGTGTTGTGCGATCTGTAAAAATGTGGATTCTTTTTGGGCACTAATTAACAGTGATTGCTGTCCTTGTCAGATGTAATGGAAGGGATATTGCAATAGCAGGATCTGTGAGACTCTGGGATGCTTTGTTCTTCATAGCTTGCCAGGGCACTGTCATTTATCTCCACTCAAAACAAGCTTAGTTCGTTTCTGTAGGGATGTTTTTGGAAAGGTTGGTGGATTATCAATAGTTACTTTAGATGTACATGCCAAAGGGAAAGAAACACAGAGGAAACAGTAATAAAAAAGAGGTTTAAATTCCTTTGTGAATTTTGTTATGAATAGTAAAAGGGCACAGCAGTCAAATCAAATTGATGCCTGACAATCATGGGAGATGTGAATTTTCCTGTGGGAAGTAATGAGAGCTGGTTGTCAGAGCTTCAGCTACTAATGCACACACCAGAAATATTGCTCTCTCTTTGGACTTGGGTTCTTTTCTCTTCTGTACCCTGTGTGAGTTTTATTCATAGACCTTGGGGATGATTTGAAAGAGAGACAAGGGAAACAGTCCACTGAGGTTTAGCAGAACAAAAGAAATTCAAATGTTCTAAGATATGGAAATGCAATAATGAACTCCAATTATCTATGTGTGCAATATCTATACTGCTACAATTAATAATTTATTGTCCCTATGTCCAGGATTAGAAGTTTTTAAAAGATTTATTAGGATTGACTTTCTTCTTTGGGGATGCTCTTAGGTGTTTTGAAGATTGAGCACTGTAATTTGGGAGAAGACACATTGCCTTTTGCAGATGTGGAGGTTCAATTCATGCTTCAAGCACAAAATTAAACTCAAAATTAACTAGGGACTGAATAATCTCTTACAAATTTGTGAAATGTCTTTGCAAAAGTGCCTCGGTGCTTGTCCTTTCTACTTCGGTTTTTCATTCACATTCTGTGAGAAGCAATTTCTCCATCACAGCCTTGTGTTCCACTTCCAGTTGGAACTCACACATCCAAATATCTGTGGGCTGCAGCTTTCCTGTTGCCCTGGCACTCTATCCTGCAAAATGCTTTTGCACAGCAGGTCATTGATCTTCTAGTCTAGCTTGAAGGAAGCTAAAATGTCAATATAGCTTATAGCCATTTTTTTCTGATATTTTCTCCAAGATTATAAAACTGAAAATGTATTCCCTAATCACTGGATAAGGATTAGGGATCTGTACTGTGAGAATTCTTCCCCCAGATTGAAGCCATATCTTAAATTGGGAAACACCAAGATAGTTAACACTGTACTTTCTGACCCTCTGTATTGCCTGCTATATTTTCTAGAAACAGTGAAGTTTTTGACATTAAAAATTATAACTTCTCAGCAGTCTATATCCCCAAGAGAGCAAAAATGTCTGTATGCCAATCAGTGCTTCACTAAGAACAACACTAAATGCTTGAAAATGAATAAATCATACACTATAAAAAAAGTTTGGCAGGAACAATGGCAGTTTCTTGCACACCTTTGTCCATGTTGGCAGTAGCAACCACTGCTAAGTGATAGTGTCCTTCATCTGAGGCCAAATCTCATCAGTGAAATAAATACAGGTGATCCACAGGGCCAGGAGGGAGCAGAGGGAGGTGCCCAGGGCACCATGAGAGGACTGGGAGCATGTGGGTGCAGTTACTGCATCACCCAGGTCTCTGGGGCAAAGCAAAATGAAGTGAGACAAATCCAGGAGAAGAACTGCATTGGAAAGATACTGCTAATTCCTGTAGTGTGTCTGGTTAGTGGCTGTTCAACATAAAAAATAAAATGAGAGACATGAACGCTAATAAATCAAATCCCCAGATACCCAAACCCTAAGGAATAATCAATACCAAAGACGATGGCAGAGACCAGACATGGCAGGAGAGGTTCAGCCAGAATGTTGCAACTTATATGAAAAGAAGAAGTAAGGTTATCACAGATCTGATGGGAAAGAACAAACTTCTCGTGGCACATTTTAAAGGACTGTGAGAACATGTGAAATTTATCCTATGACATTAAAGGGAATGGCCAAAGAGAAGGGTCAGAGTGGATCAGAGATGAGCAAGTGTAGAGCAGTGGAGAGGTGAGGACATGAAAGGGTCTGGTTGACTGTCAGGATGCTTGTCTGATGGAGCTCTGTCTGATCACCACAGCCTGTCCCAGCTCTTTACTAAACTCCATTCCTAGCTCAGTTCTACTCTCTGAAACAAGTGCTACTAGTTATAGCAAGCAGAAGAAAGTTCTATCCAAACCAGGGATCCTGCTTTCTAGAGCAGCCAGCTTCCCACGTAATTTATGAAATCTGAGGACATCTGAAAGTAGGGTGCTGTGAATTGAAATCTGCTATATTTGCAACTCCTGAGTAGATAAGTCTACAGTGCTCCACAAATAAAGCATTAAATGGTGCTGTATTTTTAAACTTTCAAAGACTTTTGAATATTGCAAGCAGTGATTTTTGCATTTTTTTTAACTGGTTTGACTCCTTGCTCTCCCCAGGGGAAATGGAAGAGTTGGAAACCCTGTGGCTGACTGGTATTTGTCACAACGAGAAGAATGAAGTCATGAGCAGCCAGCTGGACATCGACAACATGGCAGGAGTGTTTTACATGCTTGCAGCAGCCATGGCTCTCAGTTTGATCACCTTTGTCTGGGAGCACTTGTTTTACTGGAAACTCAGATTCTGCTTCACTGGAGTCTGCTCAGACAGGCCAGGATTGCTGTTCTCAATCAGCAGGGTCAGTACTGCTTTAATTTTTTCCCTTTAGGCAACAAACAGCATAAACACTGCCTCCCTAAAACATTATCTTTCCTTTTATTCCCACCTGGACATTTGAAATATGTGTTAGAGCATCAGTGTGATGCTCTGGAGTAGTCAGTAGGCTTAGGATGTACTTGCACTCCATGGAAAGTCTTTATCCATTTGATTATTTAGGGTATGAAATATCAAATGTGCCAGGATAATCAGTAATCCAATGCTGAAAACAAATACATTAAGGGGCAGTTTTGATGAAGAAATGGTAGAACTCAGATGCAGGAAATGGATTAATTTCCACATAAAAATCCAAGCAAAATAAATAGTAAATTGATAAGATACATTAGCTCTCAGCTTTGTGCATTTTTTAAGCTAGAGGATTTGAAGTTATAAAATATAGTGGAATAGTTTTATAAGCTTTTCTTGATAGCAAACTTGAATAAACCATATGAGAAAAGGTCAAACACAAGTATCATTTATGTCTGGTTAGACACTAAGGCAGGTTTTAGTGATAACTTAAACAGATCCAAAGGGGATTTACATATCTAAAAAACTGATACTTGAGAAAAAAAAAAAAAAAAAGGAAATGTGTGCTTGTCCTTATATTTTTGCAAATTAGTTGGGGTTTGTCTTTATATGATTTTATCACACAGTACTTTCATTAGGTAATTGACTTTGCTGGATTTTCTGTATAGCTGAGAAGAACTGAAAATGATACTAAAATGCCTAATTGCTTCGAAATGTGCTGAAATTACCCTGTTGAGTAGATCGGACCATTTTGGAACTGCATTAAAAATACTTTGCCCTACCCTGTTGGAGATTGTCTGGAAACCATATACACCTTAACCTCCACATTTTCTGTTTGAACTTTATATTTTTGGCCTTTTACAGATGAAATTCTCCTAGGCGATTTGGAGGGGGGGGGGTGAAGTACTTATTTCAAAGGTAAATTACATAGAATTGCCAGTTCAGAGGGTTGGAAATGTCAATTGAACTCACAGGAGTGACCAAAGACGGAGTTAGAAGATGGGCTTTTGAGCCTTTTGCTCAAAATGAACTCAGAATCAGGCTTTAGGAAGAGCTGGGGTTTTTTCATATGTACTAAAATAGGAAACAGAAAAGTTAAAATAAGACTGGAAACCTTTTCAATTCAGTGCAAGTGAAGAGCACCTTAACCACCAGTAAAATAGCCCAATGACACGCTTGTTTAGAGGGAAAACTTATTCACTGGTTTTAAAATAAGTGAATATTCTTTAGTGAAGCTTAGATTGTTATTGTGTTGAGACTGGGGAACCCCTTGGAGTCTCTTCTAATCTTGTTTTCTGGAATAAACTGGGGAGGCTGTCAGGGGCCACTGGTTTGTGAAATACTGGCAATTTTACTCCTTTGTAATTCCAACAGATGTGACAGAAAATACTCTTCCATATCATTGTAAGGAAATGATAAAAAGATAGAGATGTACTTTAATCTTTCTAGTAATCAGACAAGCAATGTTTAATTTTTCTTCATTGCTTATTAATAATAGAATGGAAGTTTTTAAAGTTTGCCCCTAGTGATTTAATTTGTTTTATATTATTCATATTACAGGGTATTTACAGCTGCATTCATGGAGTACACATTGAAGAGAAAAAGAAGTCTCCTGACTTTAGTTTGACCAATTCACAAACCAACATGTTAAAACTGCTACGTACAGCAAAAAACATGACCAATATCAATCCTTCAAGAATTGACTCCCCCAAAAGAACAGCTGATTTTATTCAGAGGGGTTCTTTGATTATGGACATGGTCATGGATAAGGGTAACTTGATATTTGCTGATAACAGATCCTTTCAGACAAAGGACAACTTTTTTGGTGACAACATAAGTGAACTGCAGACACTTCCAGGCAACCGACACAAGGACAATCTTAACAACTATGTTTTCCAAGGTCAGCATCCTCTCACGTTGAATGAATCCAATCCAAACACGGTAGAGGTTGCAGTAACAACAGAAGCAAAAGTGAATTCCAGACCTAGGCAGCTGTGGAGGAAATCTGTTGAATCTTTACGTCAAGAATCTGTACGTCAGAGCCAAGGTTCCCAGAGGGATGACGGGTCAGAGGAAAACAGGCAGCTTTCAGTGAAAAGCCAAAGATACCTTCCTGAAGAGATTGTCCATTCAGATGTATCAGAGACATCAAGCCGAGCTACTTGCCATATGGAAGCTGAAAACAACAACAAGCATCACAAAACCAAGGACAACTTCAAAAAAAGGACAGTAGCATCAAAATACCCAAAAGACTGTAGTGAAGTGGAACTGACATATCTAAAAACCAAACAGAGCTCTCCACGGGATAAAATCTACACAATTGATGCTGACAAGGAGCCAGGATTCCGCTTGGACACACCTCAGTACATCGAAAACATTGTCCTTCCAGAAACTGTGGAGTTTCCTGATGTTTATCAAGATCACAATGACAACTACAGGAAAGCCGAGCACGCTAACAGGACTCCAATGCATAATGAAGACAGTCTTCCAAACAATGACCAGTATAAACTTTATGCAAAGCACTACACTCTAAAAGATAAAAATGCTTCCCTACCTGATGATAGATACAGACAGAATTCCACCCACTGCAGGAGCTGTCTTTCCAATTTGCCCACTTATGCGGGACACTATTCGACCAGATCTCCCTATAAATGCGATGCATGCTTGCGGATGGGGAACCTCTATGATATTGAAGAAGATCAGATGCTGCAGGACACAACGAACTTATCACTTCCTGAAGAAATATATGAGCGTACTTGGTCGACAAGTAATGCTCTGCAATATCATAAAAAAAATAAATTGAGGATTAGCAGGCAACACTCTTTTGATAATATCGCTGATAAGTCCAGGGAAATTGATATTGGAAGACCTTCTCGTAGTATAAGCTTGAAAGAAAGAGAGAAATTTCTTCAAAGTAGTCCATATGCAAGCATGTTTAGTGTTCCCTCAAGCAAACTATTGAGCAACAAGGCCTCACTTTTAACTCATGCTCTAGAGGACAGTAAGAGGAGCAAGTCCCTGTATGCTGTTCACTCGGATGACAATCCCTTTCTGCACTCGTATCGTGATGACCAGCACTTATCTCTTAGGCGAAGTCCAGCTGATCTTTATAAACATTCATTGCCAACAAGAGGAAGAAATGATAATTATTTAAGGTCATCCATGCAGTCTACAGCATCATACTCTTCCAGGGATGGTCGGATCCATAATGACATGTACATTTCAGAGCATGTTTTGCCTTACGTTGCAAATAGGAATAGCTTGTACACAACTCCAAGGGTTTTGAATTCCTGTAGCAATACACGTGTGTATAAGAAAAGGCCTAGCATTGAATCAGATGTTTAAATTTTCCATGAACACTTTATCTATAGGGAAAGAATAGTTGCCACCATCTTAGAGGGAGAACTTATCCTTTAACAGTATCCTGCTCTGGTAAATGACACGTAAACCTCTCCCTTTCCCAATGTACTTTTGTACATGAATAGGTAAACTGGTATGCTCTTAACTATCCTTTTAAAATATGTCTTGTTGAAAAAGGATAAAAAATAGCCATTTATATATGCTTTATATATAAATGGCAAGTTGTACTGAAATAGCCCCAATATATGTTGGCAACTATGCTGTTTTGTATCTAATTCTTTTACTATTTCGGTTATTCTAATTTATGTTGCTAAGTATCATTCAATGTACTTTTGTCCTTAGAAATGTTTAATGATTTTCTAGTACTGGATAAGCAATATGGTATGCATGTAGTATGACACAGACAACAAGAATTAGGAATGCATTTGCACAGATTCAAAAGTAAGACTCTAAAAGAGAACAGAAAGCTAGACTTTCAAAAATACATGTTAGCTTCATAATCATTTTCAAAGCCAAGTAATAATTTAAAAAAACCCCCACATCCCAAGACCTTAATAAATAAAATACAGTGTTTTAGCACAAAATTAGTATGTTCATTCTAGACTGACAGACAATAGATGGGAAGGCAGTAGCCCCAAACATGTGAACTGCTGTGTACCAAAAGGAAGCCCCATGGATATTGGTTAACGTTCATGTACAAATGCTTTTCTTATATTGCACATGCACTTACCATTACAAAGTAAGTTCATTGAAAAGTTTGCAGTAATCTTGTCAGAAATTTCACAGCTGCCTAATCCAGAGTATATATTTTTAGATATCACTATATGGCACTTACTATGGAGCTGTGGACTTTACTAGTAACCTTGAGGCCTAATGTGTACGTAAGTTTGCATTTGCCCCTTACTGGTGATTACTCAGGGCTGTATAGTATTTCTTTTATTCTTTCACTTCCCAAACCAAATCCCGACCCACTGTAGTTCTTTGTTCATAGTGTATTAGTGACAACTAATGAATTGTATATTAATAGTATTAAAGCTGTTAATACAGTATCAAACACTGACAGCCATAAGTTCAGTGTAATCAGTGAGGAGTGCAATACCATTTATTTGCATACACAGCAAAGGATTAACACCTTCAGAAGGACTTCTTCCTTCCAGAATATTGTGCATATTTGTTGAACATCAGACCATTTTTTTTTAACCTCTCCAATCAAGTCTGTTATATAAACTGAATATATGCACACTTAACTAAGTATGTTTATTATCACTGACTGATATGCAGATATTCACATTACAGGGGTTCATTGTTAAATGGCTTTTCCATTTAGTAAATGTCAATCAGATTCTTTCACAAATAAAATGTCTGCTACAGACCCCTCCTTACCCTCACTGGAAAAAAACCCTACTAGATTTTAACCATAAGGGAGCGTGAAAGAGAGGAAAGGAAGCCTTTCAGGAGTAGAATATACAGATGCTAATTTAATTTAAACTAAAGAAGTAAATATAATTGCTAATATATTTAACTACTGAAAGTGTTGCACTGGGTGGTGCTCTCCCATTCTCCTGCTACTCTGCAAATTGCTTTAGGATTTTTGTGTAGAGGAAATTTAGATTATTCAAGCATTATTCCCTCTGTTTCACTGAAGAACAGTGAGCAGGGAAACCATTACCACTGTGAATTGGAAAATGTGAATATTACCCTAACTTTTCTCCAAACTGGAACTCTTTTCAGCAGAATTGTGCCTGTCAGCTGCAATTGAAGTATCTGCATGCCAGAGTTGCAGTATGCAAGTTGCTTAATTTGGAACAGCATACTGCAGAGCAGAGTTGCAAATGGGAGATAATATAAATGATGTATAGGGACAGTCAAAATAAAGTTTTTTGAATTGTTTACAGCTTTTTTTTTTAATTATTATTATTGAGAAGATTCAAGCTGACTTTGACCACCAAACAGTCCAGAATGAATTCTTGGTATTTGCAAATGTATTTGTATGTTCACCATGCTGGTGAAGGATGATATTTTTAAGGAATGAAATGTAATGAGATTTGGGCTTCTGAGTCTCTTTCCAGCTTCCAGAAATCTCAGTATGCTTTATCATAAGTGTGTTCAGAAAGCATATCTATGGGTATCTGTACACTGTCCATGTAAAAATATGTATTGAGTATTCTTTATTCAGCATCTGGTCATAATTACTGGCCCTGATTCACATGGGATGCTTTCTGGTTCCTCACTGGAGGCAATTTTTATAAAAAGAAGTTCCTTACCTGCCATGCATATTTCCCAGGAATAGTTGTATGAGCTGAGCAGGGCTAGGGTGGTGTCTATGGGATGAACAGTACTTGTCATGAACCCAAACCTTTTCCCAAAGACGTAGACATATTTGTCTTAGGTCTGCAGGAAAACAAATGCACCGAAGGCATAAATAATGCTGTAATCAGTGTAATAAAAATATTTCAGGCAAATTTCAATATCCGATCCAAATCATAGTATATTTACTAAAGTCTGCTGTATTTCAGCAGGTATGATATTTGCTGATATCGTGCCAAAAAGTGCAGTGGAAATTGCTGAGCATTTTACCAATCATAAAATTCAGTGGTGGCTCTTGTCTTTTGTATCATCATAAAGCTCTCAAAATATTTGTTGGTCGCTCCAAGTCTTTTGTATCATCATCTCTCTATCCAACCAGACACACCTAATTCAGTATATATATGAGTATGGTATGTGAAGTTATGGGAAAGAAAAATTCCCTTTTACACTTTCTAGTTTAAACTCTATAAACTCTTGAGGTTCAATTGTAAACATCCTCAAGCCAGGTGGATTTATCCTTCTGTGAGATGTGCAAGCAAATTAGTTATAATGAAATATATTGCAGTGTTTGCTTTTTCTGATCTGAGCAGATTTCTGGTGACCGTAGAGATTTATTATTATTAGCTGCAATATGAAATACAACCACCTCCCCTAAACCAAAACAAAGAGACAGAGGAAAGACTTGATAATGTTGCACAGCAGTTGTTCACATGGAAATAAAAGATGCTGCCTTAAAGGAGGAAAAAACCCACCAGATGATGAAAATAGAGGGAGTCTGCATGCGTTTGTTGTTTTGATCTTGGCATAAGCACGAGACAGTAAAGGGGAAAGGAGAGGATAAAGTGCAGGGCTGTAGGCAGTAGCTGGTTGCAGATGTTTACTTATAAAGAAGAAGCAGCTGAGAAGTTGAAGGAAAATCTTCAACAGTAGAGCCACAAGCCACAGCTTGTGAGGCTCAGCCGTAGAGCGCATGGAATTTTGCCTGAGCTTTGTTGATGTATTTGCACTGACTTTCAATTAAACTGAGATCAAGACTTTCTGTATTTCCCTCTCTCTCACTCTAGCTGCTGCTATACTTGAAGAGGAGAAAAGAATCTTCCTGCATAAGTGGCCATCCTTTCTGTACCTTTCTGGATGGTGCTGGTGACTTGTTACATTTTCCTGATTACAGCTCTAGCAGTTTGTTGGTCATTCCTATCACCAAGATTTCCTGTGACTCCAGCTGGAACTGAATCAGGCTGTAAATGATATGAGCCATTCTTGGTAGCATGTCCTGTAGTGTTACACTGCTCCTGGACGACACCTTTTATGGAGGCAGGATATTGAATTGCTGAGGAATGCAGTAGGTACATGGAGGTAAAAACAGCTACATAGACATACCTGCCTCTCGCTCTTTTTCTCTTTTAAAGATATTGTAGAATTTCTTCATGTTTTTGTCTTTCCCTTTTCACCACAGTAAATCTTCCTTTTTTCTTTGAAATGGATTTTGTGTTCTGCTTGTGTTTCTTAGAGCAGTGTAGCCACCCACTAATTTAAATGCATGGTAATAAGATATTTTAATATATAAGATAAAATTAAGGAAAATTAAGAGATTTTTGCATTTTCAGAAAATTTAATTTAATGTTTTTGCAGCTTTTGCTTAGACTTCATTATTCTGCTATCTAAGAAGCTTGGTTAGGAGAAAGAGTGCTGTGGACAAACAGAAATGAAATCACCGCCAGCTCACTGTGTTTTGGCAGCATTTCATAAATACATGTCTCTTTATGATCTTTCAGGAACACTTAAGAGGTGATATAAGGCTCACAAGGGAAATCAGGTGTGGTTTATTTTTCCTGGTGAAAATAAATCTCTTTTTACATAGTTTTAAACGAAGCAAAAGCTAGAGCTGTGTGTGTAGCTTTGAGTTTCTGTGCTGGAAGGCTGAGCTCTTTCTGTGGCCAGTGGGGAGAGAGAGAGAGAAAGCAAACTCCCTCTGGGTGAAAGTTCAGAGGACTGTGACCTTTTTAGAAAGTATAGGTTCCTAACTTAGACACCTCAGTTAGGCAGGCTTAGAAAAGCAATAGTCTATTTATCTCCAGCCTCAAAAATGTACCAGTTAAATCTGCAAGTGAGTACCAGGTTCAGCCTTGGAGGTGTGTATAGGTTCCTGTGCTCGAGCAAGCAGTTGTTTGTGGGGTTTGCAGTATTCCCTGGTCAGGATCATTGTTTGCTTTAAACCACATGACTATCCAGCCTGAGATAGAACTGTCAGAATCTATTCCTTGTGGAATAACTTGCTGTTTTCATACTTTTGCAGTGTAGCATATGTACTTCAGTGATGGGGAAGGGTTTGGTACTGTTCCCTCCCTTCCTGGGTTCATCAACGTAGAACAGAAATTGTGTCACAAATCTCAGCTTGGATTTAGAAAGAATTCAAGAGGTGGATCTTTTTGTTGTTTTACATTGCATTTAAGATGTTTGATACATAAAACCTAGTGAAAACAAAACTTTTATGGCAAAATCCCCTCCTCATTAATATAAAGAGTAACTATCTGTGGCTTGGCTAAATTGTGTCAAGTGTTAATCATCACATCATGTGCTTCTTTCAAGATGGACTGTCATATATTGCCTTACTAACTTTTCCCAGTTCTAGTCCTGTCTTAGCTCAAAAGTTCTTTCAAAGCAGATACCTTTCCTGCGTAGGGCAATCTGATTTGCAACGTAAAAACAGTTTTCCAGTGATACACTTAAGTTCTTTGCTTTATCAATGTTGTTGTTTGGGTTTTTTTTTAATCTAAACTAACTTCCTGTAGAGAGCTGAGCCTTCCAAACATAGCAGTGCTGAAGGAACTTCTGAAAGAACATAAAGGTCTTTTAAAGTATGACTTACTATATGAGCCATTTCCCTGCCCAAACTCACCTGTACTGTCTTATTTCAATGTATTAGCAACATGTTAGCGTTTGCTGTCACTGAGGGAGCTCAGTTTAATCACAGCTGCGTGTTTGTGGATGTAGGTATCAGCATAGAAAGGTATATGGAGCGAGAGAGGAAAGGCTGGAGTCACCTGTGAAGCTGTGGTTAAATGGGAGCAGCCTCAGGACCGTCGTGTCTCTTGTATCGCTCTGAGCAGTGTCTGTCTGATGTGCACATACTGTACATAGTGTAAAATTCCTGTCGGTGCTCAGCTTCCATTGTGGAAATAACGCCATGTCCACCCTCATTCCAGTGTCACAGCGGTGTCTGTGGGGTGGGGAGGGGTTGGTTGTGCTCTCTGGTGTCTGTCACCCTGCTCGGTGGGAGCAGCACTCCCCGCCCTGCTGGGGAGGGTTACTGCACTCTCTGTAAATAAGCTTCTCATTTATTTCCCTCACTCAAGCTTTTAATTGGTTTTGTTTTGTTTTTTTTTCCCCTGCTTCTCTTGACCTGTGTGCGGAGTATGCTCTCTAAAAATATGTGCTCTTCCAAAGTCCTGCAACTTTGGAAGTCAGGAATACAGGTGTGCATCGCCCTGCAATGCAGTGAAAATGCACTTAGTTCTTCTTGTGGGTTCATGAGCTTTTTTTGTTACATACTGCGGAATGTATCTGCTGTAGTTCAAGCTGGTTTTTTTTTTTTAATAACTGCCATTCTAACAGCTGTAAGAATCCACTGCTGATTTTGTGATGATTTTGTCATATCTATAATTTAAGAACCAGAAATAATATAAGTAAAAATAAGTTACCTCACTATTTACCAGGTTTTTGTTGTTTTGCGCTTAAATGACAATTTTTACTCCTTTTGCTTAATTCTTTACCTGTATTGAAAACAAGGCTAAATTAGTAGAGAATATAACCATGCTGTAACATTGTCATGCGATACCTTTATTAATAGATAACCACACTAAATATAGTATTACATATTTAAAAGAGAGATGGTTTCGACTCTCCAACTCTTAAAAAGTAGTGGTGATAAGCAGTTATACTCCTAGATGTTTTGTCCTTTCCCTTTTGTATTAGTATTTGTTTTCACTAATATATTTCAAAAATTATATTTCTGTGCACGTTATAAAACTGTGAAAATAAATACCAGTAAATATTGTGATACTTATTCAGTGCACTGTAAAGTTCCAAGTGAGATGATACTTTGCTTGGGAATTGAAGAAGGTTTCCTCACTTCTCAGAAATGGTACTTAGCTTTAATGTGGGAAAATGATAATATTTACAGTGACATGAAATTTTAATGGAGAATGTCTTGTTTTGCACTTCTAGTACTATTAGAAGAAATGATATGTTTTTCTCAGCAAATGCATCATGAGAATACATTTTTAAATTTGTTTTGTGCATTGCAGTACATAAGAATGACCATTCTGAAGAGATTTGTGTTACATCATTGCTACAGGATTCTTTTGTCTGATAATTTTTTTTTTCTTGAGCCTGTTTAATAATGGTGTTTAATGACAAAAACCTTTTGGAAATGTATTTTGGCTTTTGTTTCACATTGCAAACCCTGAACTTGGACTAATAGTGATGCAGTCGAAGGCCCTCACGAGGTTGCTCTGCCTTTTCATGCCACTGGGGAAGGAGACCTTCCTTGTTCCCAGTTGGGACAAGATTAGAGGAGTCGAGGACAATTTTGGAGGATGTGTTGTGCAACATGTGAAGTGTAAATGATCTTCAAAAGTGAAAATAAAAAGAAATTGGAGGTTCACAGTTAGCCACACTATGGGGGGGGGGAGTCTGTAACAGGATGTAGGGTGTGCAGTTTCTGGAGGAGATGATAATTTTTAACTAATTTGAATTCTATTTAAGTTTCTGAAAGTAACTGAAAAAACAGGAGTTTTCTTTTTCTTTTAAAGCCAAAGTCTTTGCTTTCATACGAGGTTTCACAGGAAAATGGGCCAAAGAATACAATTAAATATGCAAAAGGTTAATCTTATGGAAAAGGGTATCCTGTCATCTTGATATGCACAAGCATATTAATGGTGATAGGAACAATGTGTGTAATTTTCCTGTATATTGCTATGTAGGTTGCACTATTTTGAATGACACAAGCCTGATATTTTAATTACCAAATACCATAAGAAGCTGTTTATTAATAGTTTAAACTTGTTAACCTAAATATATATACAGTATACCCAGGCGTGCGTGCATACACTTCCCAACCCAGTCATGTGTGAGTAATCTCCCAGAGCCATGGGACACATTTCAGCACTGCTTTATTTTAAGTGCTTGTCTTCTCTCCTTCCCAAACCTCCCAAACCCACAAACCCTCTAGCAGCATTTATTGTAGTGTTTGATACCTATTACAGAAGGGGCTAAAGGACTCGCTGGGATCAGGATTGCTTTGTGCTAGGACATGTGGGAACATGTCAGAGGAGGGTTCCTGTCTGAAGGAGCTGGAACTGATGCTTGCCATAAATAACAAGGCCATAGGAAAAGGATGTCTTCTCATACTGTTTGGAAAAATCTTGGCCAGAGAGGATCTATTGGCCTGGTGACTGACTTTAAAACTCAGTGTCAGCTTATGTGATCCACATCTGATCCTTAACCATGTTCCTTATGGTAGCTGAGGAAGGATACCTCAGGAACCAGATTCCCAGGAAAGCCCAGCTGGTGTGTGCACCAGTGGCCGCCCCTGTATCCTCCCATGCAGACTGGGCAGTTTCCAAAATCGGTTTTGCATGCAGAGACAGGTTTAGCAGTGGTGTTTAAGGCAGAACCACTTCTCTGAGTGCACAGGCTTTTGAGCTTGCTATTGCTGGTGATGTGGAGATTTTCACTGAGGGATGATTGTGTTGTTTGTTGTTTGGCTGCTTTTCTAAATTTGTAGTTCTCTAACTAGAATTTATGACCAAAAAAAATAGCTTGGATTAATTTGTTGGAAGTAATTTTTTGAAAGAGACAGTTGGATAGTTTTGATTCTTTCCACCTTAACCAAGAAACAGTAAATTCTATGGGGTCAAATTTTGTCTACAAGTTTATTGCAAGTGTGTCTTGGAGAAGAACTTGGTTTCAAGCTCTTCATCTGCAAGAGGAAAATTTTTACTTAGCTCATTTTTACCTGGCCTAGGTCTGGATTCCAAACTTAGGCAAAACACCTTTTGACTTAAATAGGGATGTGTAAGTGAATGATGAGAGAGCAGATCTTTATTGCAGTTCACGCTCAGATTTCAAAGTCCCAAACCAAACCTCGTGTTGCAAAGGTATGGAAATTGCCTCACATAAAATCGAGTGCAGCTAGGAAGGAAACTAATGCAGTTTCAATAAGAACTGTTTGCAGTTTATTCTTGATATAAGGTATAATATTTTGAAGTAGTCTTACTCATTTCAGAACCTCCCTTTTGCACTGATGAAGAACAGCTCGATCCCTCTGTCTTCACACCTCACACCCACATGCACAGTGTATCTCGTGCCTTCCCTGTTGAAACCAGAAGGTACAAACAGAATTCATTACTGTGTTAGGCAAACTCCTACCTGATTCTTAACTAAGTACTCCATTTTTATGCAAAATTTGCATCCATACATTCCAGGTTCTCAGAAGCACTTCACCTGTGAGTTAATAATGTTTACTTCATCAGATTTCAATTTACACAAAACCTGAAGGGTGTTTTGTGCTTCCTTTCATCCTGTTTAAGGATTTTTGTGGGCTTAGATGAAACACTAATATTTCTGTGCTGCTAAACAAAACTCACCAGAAATATTTTAAAATCTCAAATTAGACTTTAAAAAACATTTTTACCTGTTTACTTGAATAACGTCAATTTAATGTGTTGTCCTGATTAGTCTTTGTATATATACATGTGTATATATATAAGCTATATATAAGCTTTATATATATATGTATATGTATAAAGTTTTTGGGGTGATTGAGGGGCAAGACAAAAATCCAGCATTGTACAAAGATTCTACAATCATTTATTTACAGTTTCAAGTAATGTGTTGCTGTTTTGAGTTTGATTAAAAGTTATTTGCAGTTGAACTATGAAAAGTGAAATGCAACTAAGAAAATAAGAATTCACAATATTAACTTAGGCTTTTGCTACAAAGAAAATTAGTTATTAGTACAGTTGGAACAGTGCTTTTTTTCTGGTGGAGGAAAAGAACTCCAATTGTAATTATTTGTACTGGTTACAGGGAGCACTAACCTAAAACTGTACACAGTAAATTAAAAAGCCTATTACTTCCGTTATTTACTAGTGCAATTTACTGTAACACCCTCAAAAGTGTCATATTTCAAACCAAAGGGTAAGTCACAAATTTCCAGTTGCTAACAAAGAATAGGAGAGGTTTGAAGAACTCTTAACACCTGGGGAAATAAATCAGGATGTTAGAGTAGAAATAAAAGAATATTGCTGAAATGGAATCAGGCATAAAAAATTAATTTTTTAGAGAATCCAGAATTTCATTATAAAATTCACAGTCTAATGGATTCTTCAAAAGAAGGGGTTTGGGGAAAAAGAGAGCATTTAAAATCCAGTTTTGACATTCCAATTACTGCCTGTTTTATTAGATAGGTTTGGCAAAGTGAAATGAGTTTTAACACGCAGGTCTCTGTGCACACACAGTTTTAACTGTGGTGTTGTGCAGACACAGGTACACCTGGCTACCCCTGCACCCTTCTGCCCCTGCCTTGGAGATCCTGGTGGTAGCTGGAGCTACCCAAGAGCACCCAGTGCAGCGTGAAGGAACTGGGATCCACACACTTCTCTCCTGTGTTACACACACTGTCTCACTGCAGTTCACCCTGACCATATTTTAACCCAGTGCATGACTGAGTGCTAATACTGTATAAATATTTTGAAACATATCTTAAAAAAAAAAACAAAAACATGTTTGCTTCAGACTTTTTATGATAGAGAAATATATAATTATTATGATTGTCTTACAAATTGTATTGTGTTCATTTTTTTTTTGTTAAATATGTAGAAAAACATTAAGGGAATGGGGGACTTGAATGTCTGTGTGTACCGAAATGTATATAACTATTTGAGGAGAACACATGTGCCAAGTATAACATGATGTAAAAATTGTAAATATATGAAAAATTCATTTTTCTAATAAAGATAATTTCTGCCAATTGATATGAAAAGGAACAATGGTATCATTCTTGTCTGTCTTCCTTGTTAAATGGGACAAGATGAAGTGTAACCCATGAAAAAGGTTAACCTTTGTTTTTCCATTAGTCGTTGATTTGATTTGGAGGGTGTTAACAGCCACATGTTTTGAGCCATCCTTTGCTGTTAGAAATTATCTAAAGGTGAAGATGCCTGAAGCTAAAGCTGACAGGATGTGCCTGGTGATCCCAGTTTAATTTAATTCCTGAAAAGGATGGAGACAATTAATTTATGCAAAATTCATTTGGTGTGAGAAGGATGCTTTGAAAGTTGCTTCCTCAGCAGAGGGAGCAGTGGGAGCTCAGTTAAGGATGGTCCCTCCACCTGTGGCACCATTCTCCCACGTTCTGAGACACGTCGGAGGCGCGAAGCACTGTGGGCCTGCACGAGGAGATGATCTTGGCTGCAGAAATGCATGAGCTCTTTGGGCAGTTATGGAGACAGCATCCAGCCTGAGGAGGAGGTGTCCTGCCAAGAATGATGCCACCCCCGAGAAGAGCTGGAGAGCTGGAGGAGTGGAGCACTCCTGGCGTGGCTCTTGGAGGTCGGTCAGGTGAGGAGAACCAGAGGGGGAGAGCAAACCAGGGGGTGACAAAATGGCAGTGATGTCTCACGTCTTCTGTGACTTTTCTTATCCCCAGTCTTTTTTACTGTTCTGGTTAATCAAGACTTAAATCAGAATAGAGGTTTTAGTGGAGCAATTAAAGTCCTTTCTGAGGTTTGACCATTTGCCTGGCCACGGGAGATGAAGAAGCGATGTTCACACTGTGCTCTGGAGTGATTCTTTAGGACCCCATTTTCCATAATGTCTCATCAGCTAATTAATATCTTTGATTCCTCAAAATGGGCATAAACAAGCCCTTGGCAATTAGAATAATGTTCTTTGTGGCAGTGGGATGGAAGTCATTATATAAATCCAAAGCATCATTTTGAAAAAGGGGCTTTGTGCTGAATATAAAAATAATGATGGGGTGAAAGGTTGCTCACAGAAGTCTCACAGCAGAACAGTCCCATCTATTTGTTCCCAAGATAAACAGGACTGCATAGATAATATGAGAGGGATAAAATCGGACTTCTGTCCTTAATGAGGTTTTTAATGAGAAAAAACCTGCTGGGCTTACTGTCCTATGCTAGAAAACTCTTTTAAGGGGACCCTGCTCTATTTGTATCTAAACAACCCCATTTCAGGAAACCAAATGAGGTGTGCTCAAGGTATTGAATCTTTATGTGAACTTGAATCTTTGTTTTTAGGTGATAATGGTGTTTATATCCAGGCTGTTTGCATCAGGGCTGCTCCTCCAGCTCTACCTGCCAGCTTAGCTGATTTCTCTCTGTGTGTCTGTGAGTCATCTCAGCCTCAGCTTTGATTCCCTTTGGGATCTGGTTCAAAGATAGTCACATTCTCCCAGATCATTCTTTTGAGTCTTTGCTGATGTGTCTATGGCAACTACCAGTCCTCTAAGACTTTGCTTGCTAAAAAAAAAATAAATATGGAATTTAAGTGGTGACTGGGAAATGGAAGCTTTTAAAGTCTGACATATTGTGCATGGCAGTGCCAGCAGTGTTCCTCGTGAGCTGAGCAGTTCACCTGGTGTGAACACAACTTTCTTCTTGTAATTTGGACGCAGAAACACCTGTTTTAAGGCCAACTGCTGAAGTCTGCTCATCTCTATGTACAGAAACACCATCCACCCTACTTGTGGTGAGTTTTCCCACTGATCATAGTAACCGCTTGTTTCTCTGCTTCTTCCAGTGGTTTACAAACAGCATTAGCTTCCCCTTGCAGGTTTGTTGCAGTACAAAACCCAAACTGTGGCTTCCACAAATTGCATTATTGATCTCTAGTGTGGTCCTCTGTCACTGCTGTGCTTCTCCCACTTGGCAGGCTGCTTCAACAGGCATCTCCCCATGTACAGCACAGCTTGTCCTTTCCACTGAAGAAGGGAAGTTTCACACACTGAAGGGTCTCTGCATTGATTTACGTATTTTCTCTCCAGAAGTTCCCAAAAAAGCTTTTTGGGGGGGTAGTTTATTGACTATTTATTTATTTACTACTAGTTAGCTGATGCAGAATGATCATTACAGATGTTGACTGCCTTCTGTTCAGATCAATATGCTCAAATCTTGCTTGTCAAATTACTGTGTGTTTATAATGTAAGCAATGATCATTCCTTTACTGTGGCATTAGCTTTGCAGTTGGCAACAGGGGATGGTAATATAGAAGATAATAATGATTAACACTGTCTACACAAGGTTACTGTAAGGTCAAAGACAATTTCCAGGGGTCTCTATGCACCTCCAGGTGTAGTTTAACAGCAATAATCCTTGAAAAACGCTTTGCGCTGCAAAAACACAATGTCCTTTTAGAGTGGACCTTACCCTGCTAGTTAGACATGACCCATCCAGTGAGATCATTGAACCCTTTCATATTCAAAGACTGTATAACATTTACACTGTACAGAGCTATGAAAGATACAAAAAGCAGAAAATCTGAACACGGAACTCCAGAGGGAAAAAATACAGTATTAACCAGGTTTGAAAGTCTCAGACCCCCTTGTTAAAGAATTGTGTAGTTCCACTAATTACTTTGGGGACTGAAGCTGTTTGGCACTTCAGAAGCTTGGTTATGAGCAGCTGCCTCCTTCCATTCTGCATGGGGAAAAGCAGATTAAGTAGGAGCCATAACTGGCATTTCCCTTTTTCTCCCTTGAGCACACAGACCTTGGCCAGGTTTTACTCCCAGTTTCTGAGATGGTACAGTTTTATCAGTCGAGAAGTTTGCCAAACAAAGAAAAAGCTGCTGCAGTGGTATCACAATATCATGATGCTGATTTTACCCTCCTCTTTCCCAGCTAGAGAAATGTGGCAAATTGTGTAATTCTCCTTGTAGCTGAAATGCCTCTGAATTCCTTTCCTGCACTTTTAAAAGAGGAACTATTAGTATATGTTGAAGAGGATAAAAGTAGTAAGAATGAGGATGACCAGAATAACTCTGATTTTCCTCTAAGAACA
This sequence comes from Pipra filicauda, assembly GCF_003945595.2. Taxonomy (NCBI): domain Eukaryota; kingdom Metazoa; phylum Chordata; class Aves; order Passeriformes; family Pipridae; genus Pipra; species Pipra filicauda. Next base: position 740,383 of record NW_024104440.1, read on the forward strand.
AAACTGCTGTTGCATTGATTTGGCCACTGTGAGTGTTTCCTAATAAAGGCTCTGAAAGCTGCAGTGCATGTTAATTCCTGTTACCCATTTTATTTTTACATAAATGTATGTGAAGAGCTTATGTTTAAAAATAGGGGTGGGGATGATGCTGAGGGATTTTGCTATGGGAGAAACTTTCCAATAGGACTAGACAATTCTAAGTATCCTGCAAGAAGATGGTGCAAATCTCTTTGAATATGCCTCTCACCAGCAAGAACATCTAGCTGTAGCTCTTAATCAAACAAGAAAATAATTTATTTTTAATTAAATATCAAATCTCAAATTGCTAATCTATTTAGATTTTTACCCTAAATAGAAATTCTGGAATGATAACCAGGTCCTCTTTTCCTCACCTTTAAATCCACTGTTGTTCCTTTGCATGGATGCACTATTATCTCAGCAAATGGGAGCAGCCAATGTGACCTTAACTATATTTATACTTCTCTGAACTAAACAGCTCTGATATTATCACATTCCTTCTTATTTCCCATTCCCTCTATCTACTCCTAGCAGTTTTCTCTATTTCTGTCCCTGTTAGAACATCATGGAAGTGTGAGCTGCACCTTGAACCTGACCTGCATGGTCAGCACATTTCTGTGTGTTAGTTAGAGGCATTGTAATCTCCATGTTCTTTTCCATTCCTGTCTCTGTAAAAACTAACATTTTGTTTATTTCTCCACTGCCATTCTGCAATGAGAAGATGATTTCAGTATTCAGAGCATAATGGCATCTATAACCTTCTTTTTCAGATGTTGGTTTTGCACTCAAAACATTTGGATAGCTTAAATTTTTTCTCCTTGCATGTATTTATTTTTTCTGGCATTTCAAAACACTAATTTTTTTTTCCCCCTAAGTATTTGAATCTGATAGGCCATTTTATATCTCCTTCAAGTCAGATGAGTTTGGAGTAGCAAAGAAATGTCAGGTCACCTACAGAGCAGGACTAGGGCCAGGAATTTTGTGTTTTAAGGGATGCTGGACAGATTTACATATTCTGTGGCCTGAATGTTGTGGTATTGCATCCCACGTGCTGAAGACTTTCTGACATAATGTTTAGCATTAAAAAAAGTTTATGTAATGTGATGTACTGGGTTAGGCCACTAAATGCTTTGAAGTCAAAGAATGAGAAACCCACAGTTTAGGTTATCAAGAAAGGTATTAAATATTGATGCCTTGAGAAAATGGCACACATCTTCAATTCTTTCACACTGCAGTCTAAATAAGTCACAAATTTATTTGTTTGGGGAGCTGGATGCAGGTAACAGAACTGGTCTTTTAGGGAGAAATTGAGGCAATGGTGAAAGTAAGTCTTATTTTATTGTGGTATTGTACATATTTCTTAGCACAGTGGGCGGGTAGATCTAAATGTATATGAAACAGAGTTGCCAGCTCATTGCTCACATCAGTGTATTCCCCAGCTGGCTCTGCATACTTCTGTGCAAATATTTCTTCTTCCTGAGGCTGGGAGGGAAAGTAGGATGTGAGGTTGTCTTCAGCATGAAGCTTGTACCCTCTTGCTGTCTGTGGGCTGCGGCTTCAGATTGGTTTGACAGTTGGAGTCGATGATCTTAGAGCTCTTTTGCAACCTTAAAGATTCTATAATTCTATGATTGTGAAACTGTACCATATTTGCCTCAGTGCTGTAACAACAAAACCCCATGATTTTAGATAGAAAGCTGAGATGTAGCTATTTACACACAGGCAACCCATGATGAATTAAACACAAATTAACTCAGAGTGAGCTGCAGTCTATTACCCCCGTGTGCAAGCAGAGTAACTGTGGCTCAGCAGCCCGTGCACGAACGGCTGCGCTGATCTGCACAAAGACCAATTAAATCCTCCTAATTGCCAAGTGTTCCCACTGGCTTCATCGCACTGTGTAACCCAAGTCCTGGATTCTTAGTCCTTACCAGGCACTGAAGGGCTTGAGCAGACTGGGAATGTGACTGTTACTGAGACCAAGTCAGGGCTGCTGTTATTTTGGTGGCCATGTGTTTGCACGCGCACACTTGTGCGTGTGTGTGCATATTTTAAAGAAACAGCTTCTCCAATCCTTCCTAATGTGACTGCAATGCTCCCAGTAGAGACCCTTGTTTAGTGGTTTTAGCAGCAATAATATGAATCCTTTTTAGGGGGACAGATGACAGTGGTTGGTAAGGCCCTGATAGTGCCCTGTGCCAGGGAGAGCCGCCGGTGTCTGTGTGGTCAGTATGGCCTGGTGAAGATATAAAGTCTTGTGCCTTCTTCTTGTAATAGGATTTTGTGAAAGTCCTGCTTCATTCCTGGTCAGGATTAAAACAGATTGCTGGACTGGGAATCTCAAAGACTGGTTTCTAATGCTGGACCTGCCATGGGACCCTGTCATGGGATCTTGCGAGTCACTTCACCTCTTTGGTTTCCGTCCAGCTCCTCTTCAGTCTGTAAGTAAGGCCTTTGCTGGAGTTAGACTCATGCCATTTTCTCATATGGAGCAGACACTAAAGTCCTGGCAGAGAACAACTGGCTTTGCAGCAATAAAATAGTTAAAAATACTAAATTACTAATTTTTCTCCTACCTTTAAGGCTATTGGCACAACTTCGCCATATCTGACCATTTGTCAGCAGAAACCTAAAGTACAGGGAGGAGTAATGAAGCAAAGAAGATCTCTAGAGCCAACAACATTTAGGATGAAAATATAACAATGAAGGTAAGCCTTTCAAATGGTCTCATTCCACAGTTATCTGCAAGGCAAACTGCAAATCCTGAACAGGACTGGCACCGTGTTCCTGTTCATACTGAGGAGATTTGTTTGCAGTGTGAGCACACAAAGTACAACTTTTAAAGCTGAGGACCTGAAACTAACAGCAACACATGGGAAATGCTAGTCTTTGTGACCTTTGTTGGATGGTTTGTCCTCAGCTTACACAGAAACTTCCTTTTTTTTTTAACCTTACCTAAGTTATGTTAGATCATTTTTTAAAAGACTTCTCCACATGATATTTTCAATGTAACACACTTGTGACATTTGCTGTTCATATGACGCCTATGAATTCATTGAAATGCCCTCAGGAACCCTGAAACCCATGAATATGAAAGTGTTTCCTTTTTTGGCTCCATTTTTCACTGCTTTTGCTGGCTGGTTGGTTGTGTACAGGGCAGAGCAGCTGTCCTACACAGTTCTGTCCTCCTTAGAAGGGGCACAAAGGAAAAGCCCTCTGGAGGAATCAGCCTTGTTGCCCCTCAAGAACTTCAGCATAAGAAAAATGACCATGAAAGAGGACTTAATGAGAGAATTTGAGCTAACTATAACAAGTGGGATCCAAATATTTTTTTAATGAGATAGGTTATAAAAAGAAAAGTCCTGTAATAGTGGTTTTGCAGATTTAATCAGAAGAGTTGATTCATAATCCAAAAACCATCTTTGTACTAGACTTACATCTTCATTAAGGGCCTGCATTTTAATGGTCCACCAATCAAACTAAAGATCTCTTTGTGCGTGTAAGATGGCGACAAACCTATTTTAATATTATGATGTCTTTTAATTACCTTCCCTGCACAGCCTATGCCAAAAAAACACTGCTTTTCATGGAGCTCTCCATTAAACTGTCAGGTGAGAGGGAGGAGCAGGAGGAACAGTGTCACTGGATAACCCAGTGCAGAAAGAGGCACGGTCAGAGTGTGCCAGTGTTGGGGATGGGATGGAACAGTCACATGGTGGCTGCTACCAGAGTAGCATCTGGGCTGGTACTGCCCTACTCACATTTCTCCATTAAATAAGGAAAATAGTCTTCAGCCCATACAGCTCGCAAAAGAAATTCCTCCTTACGCTGATAAATGCTTCCAAGTGCTGAATAAAAGTGTTACATTTTGAATAAGCAATGCTGCAGAACATGCAGAACAGCAATTTTCATTTGGGGTCTGAATGCTGGGAGGTGCAGTGCAGTCCTGCTCTGCATCACTGAATTCAAGAGCATTGCCATCTGATTCAGTTGCATGTCCTGAGTGTGAGGAGCCAGCTTTCCATCCCCTGATGTGCTGGTGTAAGTGTTACACCTCTCAGAAGTAATATAATGCCCCCAAATATTTGGGTGATGTACTTTAATTCTTGTATTTATTTACATTTTAATTGCTACAGATGGAATAAATTCTCTACTTTGAAGTTTTATTACACTAATGAAGCTGGCTTAATGCAGCCTAACTAATTTTGGAAACTCTCTTCAACCTTTCCAGTCCTTTGAAAGATAATTTCAGGTAAAGTACAATGAAGCCTGAATAAGTTGTTCAACCCACAGCACCCTGATATCCTCAGAGGTATAGAGGGGAATAAAGAGACATGCATCAAATTTCTCAGTCAGCAAGATGATTAGCTCTCAACAAAATTGAGTGTGGGTTGTTTTTTTTTTTTTTAAGAAACAAGTTTTAGAATAAATTATTCTTATTTAAATTATTCTAATTTTTCTTTCTGTTTCTTGTTTGTTTGTTTTAAATTGTTCACAGTATCTTTTCTCCTGTAATGCCTTACCTCCTCGTCCTGGAACTATGCACTGTGATGTACCCTGACAGACAGAGGCAGCATCACAAGTTTTTAGGAGCTGTACGTATGCAGTGGACTCTGGCAACACTGTCTTCAGGTATGTCATGGCCCTTTATGTTTGCACCCATTTTCAAACACATTTTTTCCTTTTTGTTAAACAACAACTAGTGAAATGATGACCTCGTGAAAATCAGTGGGTGGGGGTGGCAGGACCCCCTTGGGTTTTGTCCACAGAGCACATGACACTGTTTCAGCCTCGTGTAGGGGGGTCACAGCTCTCACCTGTGGTTGCCTTGGTGGCATCAGGTCGTCCTAGTTGCAGTCAAACGTCAGAAAAATCTGTTTCTGTTCAGCCATCCTTGATGTTATGTCCTTTCATACCTGTGAGAGAAACTGTCTACGCAGGAGCCGGTGCAGAAATACCTCAGTTGAGCTGTGAACAATGAACTACATTCTTTCTTCTAACACTAAATTCAGATCCTGTTAAAAAAAAAAAAATAGGGCAGGTTGCACAGGGAACAAAACCTTTCAGTTCAGATAGTGCCAGGGTAGGTAGTAAGTGGTGGGTATGAAAGGCCTTGTCAGATTTTGTGTTCAGTTGGTGTGTGCAGTGTAATAAAAAGCTAAGTGTGTGTATTGCACAGGCAGCACCGGTTGTCTCCGTTGACTTCTGCGTCAGGCTGAAAAACTTTGAAAATCAGTTTTTCCCAGTGTGGATGTCTTATCTGTTGAGTGCACCATGTAGTAGACATTTTAAAATCTGTGTATTTTCCCACATGATTTCTTTTGGAGTAAAGTGCAGCTGCAAATGGATTTCCACCCTCTAATTTCCCTCCCTTGCAATGTGGCAACTTGAAGCTTGGCAAATGCAGTTTTTATAACCTATGAAAAATGTGTTCATAACCTTGTACTTTAACATGAGCTGCTCACTATTCTTGCCTCAGTCCAAGAAACCTGATAATAAACATTCAGGCAGGAAAAACTATTCAGACTATTGACTGGCTGTTATAATAACTCTGATTCAGTACCTTGAGTGACTAAAATGAAATTGAACCTGATAACATCAGTTTTGCTTAACCTGTGTGTTCTACCATCTTTTAATCATTTTTCATAGCAACTCTGCATTAACATCCCATCCTGGAAACACATTCCTCTGTTGTTCTCTGGTATGACAGACTCCGTTTTTGCTTTTCTAAATAATGGTTCTTGCTCTCATTTGTCTGTGCTCCCTACATATCACCAGGTAGATGTGATGGATTTGTCATACTGAAAACCATCTGCTCAGTTGTGTTAGATAACATAAACCCGTCCACCAAAATGCAAATTGATAGAAATTCCTGCTAAACCAAAGCACTCGTTATGATCCTTCTTTCCAACATGTGCCCTCTGGCCAGGCCTGCTCAGCTGCAGCTTTTCAGAAAGTGCTGGGACTCAGGATGCATCTTTGGAGTTGTCCAGCTGGCTGTGGCAAAATCTCGTGGGGTAGCTTGGGGAGGCTGGCTTGAGTGAAAGAGGTGGATGAAATGTCCTTAAAGGGAAGGAACCACACACTCTTGTAGTAGGTTCTTGTGTCCAAAACAGAACACATGGGTGAAACTGGGAGGACAGTATTCAGGGAAAGTGAAGAAACAAGTGGAAACAAGCAGTGTGAGGTCAGAGTCTGGGGTTTGAGTGCTGAAGAGCAGAGGCACCATAAGAGGCTCCTCTCTGACCCAGGAAGTTCAGCTCCCGCCCTTCTGACACAAACACTTATGCAGACCATCAGTGAACTGGGTGTGAAGGTGAAGGGCTTCGTGAAGAAAGTGAAAGCTAAATTAAAACTATTTATTTCTTTTAACTGGGTTTTTCCCTGCTCTTGCCATGTGCAGAGCTGCCTGTGCAAAAGGCCATGCCTGGGCTCTGGCCTGTCATCTGGGCTGACGGATGGAAAATGCATCTGCCATCAAGCCCTCAAGTTGTGGTGAAAGCCCCAAGGACTCTGAGACATTCAATCAAGTCTGTAGGAGCAGCACAGCGGGTCTGTCACACTCATGACTGAACAGTTGTGTTTCGGCCGTGCTTTGGCCGAAGAGATTTTCTGTTTGACCTGCCCATGTTCAGAAGCACTCTGGCATGAACCAGATGGGCCGTACTTGGGCTAAAAAAGGAAGTATTTCTTTACACTAACATTTTCTCAGCTATTTCTCATCCCAGTCAGTTAGAGCTGCTGAGGTCCCTGCTCAGCAGGACATGTGTGTGTGTGTGCCAGAGCAGACCAAGCAGTGGGCCAAGGGAAGCCCTTGGCCAGGGTGATGGGTGTCACCATCAGGTGGCCACAGGGGAGGCACAGCCACAAAAAAGTGGGTCCTCATTTTTTTTCGGCCTGAAATGCACTATGGTATTACACAGAGCCCAAATGCTGGTGACTGCATCCAGCTGCATGCAAAAGTATCTGCAGAGTTTGTGGCTTCTAAAACATACAAGTCGTGGTATGTGTAATTTTCACCACTTCCCACAATGAGAGAGGTGGGATTTCTCACTCAGAGGGATGCATGTTGTACTGACTCTGTAGAATATGTGCCTACAAGTAGAATTTCACAGCCTGGCCCTCCTCCTCAGAGCTCACAGGGCTTCTGGTTTCCTTTGGCAGGAGGTAGTCACTCCTGGAGGGAGCGAGTATTTCTTGAGCTAATTACCTTGTGTTGTTTGCAATCCTCAAAGCGTCTAAGTTGATATGCTGACTGCAAGAAGGGGAAACTGGCTACAACCTGTATTGTAACTTAATGTGAACTAATGAAAGCTTAAATAAAAAGAAGCAAACAGGTCCCTAGTGAGATACCTGAGCCACAGTTCCACGAAATTTAATTAATCTTTCCTTTGTATTAAACATTATGATGCAGGGAAGAATCTGTGCCAAGGGCAGCAGTGACTAATTTCACAGCAAGGAGCAAACTTTGTTGTGTGATTGTATCTCACCACATGCCTCGTAGAAGGTACAGAGGAATAACAACTGAGAACCTCAGGTACAGAGAAAACAGAAAGGAGCTGCTGGATGGGGCTGGTCATGAGCTGACACAGGTAAATACAGGCTCCACTTTCAAACATCCTGTCCTGGCCTTAGACATAAAAAATATGCCTGGGATTCACTAAATTCTGCTTTTTTATGTACCTCTGTCTCTGGAATCAGCTTCCTGTGCTGGCAGAAGCATCCTTACAGGAGGAGGCAGCTCCTCAGTCCTGAGGAGAGGGACTTTGGTCTGAGAGCAGGCAGGGGGTGCTGGCAGCTGCCCCAGCTGCTGCTGCAGGTTTTCTCTGTGTCATTTCCTTCTGGCAGCAGTCAATACTCTCCATGTCTTGTCTACAAGAAAAAAATCTCCTTCCCATTGCTGCATGAATGGATTCCCTGTCCTGGAAAAAGAAAGCAAATCAAGAAAATGAGATTCCTACCCCTAGCACAGGCGTATTAGTGGAGGTTGGATGGCTGTAGGGTGATACCTCAACCACAGTCCCACCTTGGTCAGGTCACTGGCTGGTGTGGGACAGCCCCAACAAGCAGAGAGGGAGGGCTCTGGCCTCCCAGGGTTGCCTAATTTGAAAGGCACCATCTCACAAACCTTGACAGTGCTGGGAGACAAGCAGTTCACCAAGCCCAGACTCTTTCCACTGACTCTGATACCCAATTTTATCTGCCATTTATAACCTTAACCACTCTTGGTTACAGCAGTAGTGTCTCTCTGCCTGAGCACATTTCACAAATCACTAAATATTCAGCTGTGTCTCCAAAACCAGGGGAACAGCCAGAAGAGCTGGGTTTGCTCCGGGGAAACGACATTTAGGGAGCTGAAGACCCAAAATGAGAACGAAGAAATAACGTGGCGCATTTCATGACAGAAATGTTGTCTAGACTTCTCTGATGAGTTTACTTTGCCCCTCTTTGATGAGGTACTAACTCGACAAAGAGCAGGTGGTCGGCTAAGTGTCATTTGGTGAGCAGAGTCTGGGAGAGATCATTCATCTCCCAGCTGCAAGGGATGCAAGGGCCAGCTGTCAGCTCTGTGACACTGGTGACCCCAGGCCACTGCAGGGAGGACACTCTGACAGGGGGAAGGAGCCGTGTTTCATCCTCTGCATGTCTTGTATGTAATTTGTTGTACTTGCTGACAGCACTGTGAGAGATGAGTAGTTCATCACTCCTCAAGTCCCTCCCATGCCTTTCCCATTGGACATTTAATGTATGGGGTGTATTCCTGGCCACTTCAATGCCAGGAAATCTCTTGCTGTAGTATTTTGATTGAGTTTAGTTTGCTCCTATGTTTTGCCAAGAATACAGTTTCACAAGAAATTCAGCATTGCTGCAGATCTTTTGTTACCTGTGAGTGCCTGAGAAGTTAGAATACTTACAGAAAAATCTGAAAATATTAACATAGGAAAATAAATACATTTGTAAGTTAATTCAGAGAAAAATGCTTTTGGTGGTGTGTTTTGTTTTCTTAGTGGGAATGGAGAAGCAGAACTGTCAATATTGTTTTATGCCAAATAAGTAGTGATAACAGGATCTGTCTTTTTTTTAACACCCTGTTTCTTCTGTTTGACTTGAACTTGACTTATTGAAGCCAAAGACCTGTGTTATTTCATAAATGCATTGGGCACAAATGCATCATAAATGCCCTGATGGGGAATAAGATAATTAGAATGAGGAGGGAAGCTGCATTCCAGGTGCAGGAGCCATTAGTATTCTTCTGCTCTAGTTCCCTGAACCACTGCATTTATTAACCTTTAGCCAGATCAGAGCCAATTTCTCCTGTTTCTTACATAATGTTGGAATTATAATTGACAGTACTGATGAAAGGGAAATGTCTCTCTGCAACTCAAATTTTTCTTGCTTTCATGTAGAGGGTTTTAGAACAAGAGTCTTATCAGCTGTGAATAATTGCATCTCATTAACTGCGTACTGGAGTTATATGTATATGCATATTAGTTGGAATCGTGTATATATTTGGCTGGAAAATGTTATGGCATGCTTCAAGTGGCACCAGTGATGTGAAATTCAGTGTGCATGGCATGTTTATGTAACTTGAGTGACATTGCTAAGGAGGTAGGAGATGGTGGTTGTACATTTGGGTGCAGTTTTGGAGGAATTCTTTCTACCAGGCTTTGAAAAAAAAAAAAAAGAGGCTTTCATCCTCACAGTTATTTGGACAGTTTGATACTCTGTTAGTGAAAACAGAAGTGTTTTTTAAGGCTTCCACTGTCCCTTTGCTCTGCTTGCTGCTCTGAGGTTGCAGTGCTTCTGTGGGGCTTGGAGGTTCCTGCCATGTCACGGGGAGCGTTTGCAGGGTTTTCTCTGGTACCTCAAGAGGTTTTGCTTTTCTAGGAAAAGCTTTATGCCAATCTTGTAAATCCAAATTCACAGCAGATTTTGGAGTCTCCAATAGACAGAGAAAGCTGCCAAAAAAAGTAATTTGTGTGAGAGTGGTAAGTTGTCTTAGCCCTCAAATCCCTTTGAACATTAGGAAAATCAAGTAATCCATTTACAGTCTTCTGGTTGCACCCTTTATTTTGATGTTTTCTTTCCATATGGTTAGAGAGGTGATTCTTTTTAATAAAATTGGGTAGCTTATTTTGAAGAGGCCAGGTCTCTTCTCCTTAAAGGGGCCAAGCAGCTACTCCAGGGACAATTTTCCATTGTACAGAAGCTGCAGCTGCCACATGACTCTATGACAGGGACTTTCACCCATGAGAATAACCTGGCTGCAGAGCAATCATTAATTGCTTCCTGGCACAAGGAGTGTCTTGTTATTGCTTGTAGTTCAGAGACAATTCAACTCGCACACACATATGTTGGCATGAAGAAAATGCCAACTGCTCTTATTTCCAGCAAAACAGTGATATAATTGTCAAGCTGATGGAAAACAAAAGCTTCCTCCTAATTTATTTGTTATTAAATGAAGAAAGAAAAAAAATCTGCTGTTTAACTAAGGAACACTTTCCATACTTTGCTGGAAAAACATCTAAAGTTTAACACTGGGACAGTTCATGATGTTGTTGAAATAACCATCAGATGAATCCTCATGAATCCTTTCTTTCCCAAATGCAAACTGCTGATTTCTTCACACTCCTATTGGACTACAGACATTTAACTTAAGTGGTGCTTTTATGTAGGGTTTGTTTGATCTTATTTTTTGTCAAAATTACAATCATTCTATATGCAACATAAAATCAAATCATAGGAATATTTCCTACATTAAGCAACTTTATACTTTCTCTTAAAGAAGAAAATAAACTATCATCATTTTTTCCTTTAGATATCTTATGTTTGCCAGCACCATCTTTGATTCGATCTGAGGATTTCAGTACCTGACCAGAAAGTTGTGGGAATCAAACTCCCAGGGAGTGGAACAGCAAGTGCTGCTCAGTGTAATGCACAGCAAGGAGATGAAGAGACCAGAAAGCACATTCCCACTGGTTGTGTTGAGATGACCACTTGAAGGGCAGGGCTGCCACTGGCTGCAAATAGTGAGGCCTTCAGGTCTTCTTCCATAAACAAATTGAAAAATGTTCAGTATTATATTAATTACGAGCTGGAAAAGAACGTTGGTGGGGCTGTGGTAGTGATTAATTGTTTAGCTTATTAAATTAATTTCCCAGCATATGATTTTTTTCCACAGAAATAAATTACCTTCAGTATTATAGCTTGTGCTTATGTGAGGAAAAATTAAGGTATTTTCTAAGATAGCAGAATGATTTTGTCCTATATTTCTAAGGAAAATAATAGTGAGAATTCATTAGCACTTGAGAACTGCCTGGAAGAAAATAGATAATTATAGACTTCATTATGCTTTCAAACAGGCATGCAAAATTCTAAACCAGACCCTTACAACCACTGAAGTTGCAAATAGGGACAAATTTTGTGAGGAGCACCAATTTTCTGATCAATCAACAAAATGCAATAAAAGCCCCAGGATTATGTTGTTTTTGAGACTTAGTGAATATTTTTCTGTCAAACTCAGAGTTTTATTAAAGCAGAGATGGAATTCTGTCTATGAAACCTTCCAAACCATCAGTCATGACCAAACTCCAAGATGGACAAGATATTCAGAAGTCACATGAAGCTGAGGCACGAAGACAAATGAAGAAGTAAAATGAGACTGCATAAAACAACAGATTATTAATCCAAAGATTGGCTTCCAAAAACACTTCTCCCCCATTTGGAAAGGCTGTTGCTGCCATGGGGCAACCCATCCAAACCTGTCAGTTCCTCAGATACCAACATTCACACATGCAAATGGTATTCTGTTGCTTCTTAGAGTTTTGTTCTAATGTTTGTTAGACATTTCACTAAAAATTAAAGTTCCATCTTGCCTGTGAAAACCAACGCGACTAATACTTCCTCAGCAGGTCATATTATGAGCTTTTAGCTTTTCATTAAGGAGATTTCAATGTAGTCACTTCTTTCAACTTTAGAATTTAGCAAGGGGAATGTACTGGATCCAACAATTTGCTGCCTCCAAATGTTATTGCCTTCAAACTTACAAGTTCAGTCCTGCTGCAGGGGGACACACTGCAGCTTTGCAAAGCCCTTGTTACTGATTATTGTTATCTTTCTGAGCTAAGAAATGTGAGCCTTGCTGTTCCCAGGCCACAGTGACTTGGAGACATGCCTCTCTTTGACCCAGGTGCAAATATGGATCCTGATCATACAAGTTGACTCCCTAATCCTCTGCATGTGTATTTTACCTTCATTCTGTGTTGAGGAAGAGTGACCCTCATTTCAAGATGTGCTGTGAAATGGCCATAAATTGGCTGAAGAGCACTGCAAAAAGTAATAATGTTTGGACTTGCTGAGCTGGTCAGAAGAGCTCACTGTTACTGCAGCTTCATTTCCCTGCCAAGGCACCCCAATGGATTCAGAGGGATGAGTCACTGCCCATGCAGAGCACTGCAGATTGCTGTGTGAGAAACTCCTACTCATGTGGAGGACATGGGAAATACAAATGGGTTGGTTCAGTGTTAGACACAATACACAACAGCTCTGTGGCCAGACACACTCTTTAAATAGCCTTTACCTGTTGTATAATCCTGCTGAGGTGATATTGGAACTTTAGTGTCCATGCTTGCACTCTTTTACTGTCAGTGTACTGAAAGGGGGAATATTGGCTTATACCCAATTGGCTTATACCCCAATGAGGATAGCAAATTAAACTAAGTCTTATGCTGGAAACCCTCCCTCTGCTCACCTGTCCATGGGTGAAACACTGTGGAAGTCTGTTCTTCCTCCAATTATATCATACAGACTGGTGCAGGATAGATCAAATAAAAAAAGTGTCTAAAGTGTGTTCACACAAGTGGTGATATTGGCATAATTATACCTGTTAATTGAATGGCAGATTTACCCATGCAGACAAGCTTAGAAGAACAGGCCTTAATCAATTATGAACTTAGACAACAGCTTGAGTGGTGAGATTTATGCCTTTTTAAAATATGTTTTTAAAACAGATATGTTGCTTCTGTTTTAGTCCTCTCTAGTGCTGTCTATAATCATGTCCCTGTTAAAATGATACTTTTAGGGACTATTTATTTGATAGACTCTGAAGTATTCATTATCTTAATTACCGAGCATAAATTACCCATGATACTCTATCCTTGTTTGGCTCAAAAATAATTACTACTATTATTATTCAGGTGTTAATCATCAAATCTTAATCCTTTGCTAGTTTATTATGGATTTTCAGAGGAAAAATTGAAGGAGAATTTTAGATATGTCTGTTCCCTAATTTGTCATCTATTAGCAGCAGTGTGTCCCCTCTGCTTCTGAAGAACTTCAGCAGATCGTGTCAGGCTGCAGAGCCAGGGGACTGTCTGCATGTGGCACTGGGAGGTGACAGGATGGATGGCCCCCTTGCCGTGGGAATGCCACGTGCTCCAGCTCTTTGAGAGCTGCACGTCAGCACTGCTTGATGTGTTCCGCTGGGATTTCCTGTTGGCACTTTTTATCCAATTGCTTGAGTCATTCTCCAGTGGTGCCAAGTGCTTGCCACAGCAGATGAAGTCAGCTCCTGATGATGCACTGCCTCTCATTCCGAGCAGGGCCTCGAGCTGGACCATCTGCTGGCTGCTCGCCTTCCCTTGATGCACTGGTGGAGCTGCTGGGTGTCACTGGTGCTTTTAATGGGGGCATGTGAAAGTGGAGCTGTTTTGTGTTTGTCCATATGCTCTCTGTTGAGTTGTGACTGGGAATCTGTGAGGCTGGGTCGTGCTGCCCAGGTTTGCTTCGGAAGGGTTTTGCTCTGGGGTACGTGAGTACCCCCCCAGTGAGTCTGGCTGTGCCTGCAGAGAAGGAGGTACTGTGGGAGAGGTGCTGCCCATGTCTGGTGGTGAATGAGGATCAGCCTGTGGGCAGGCAATCCTCTACAGGCCTGGCTGGGGTCAGTGCTGTCCACAGCCAGGGCAGGTCTGCTGAGCAAGTGTTGGGATACTGAGTCTTCCTAGTCCATGGATCTGGAAGATCTGCATCTAGGAAAGCAAACACTCAGGAGCCAGAAGCTTTTCTTCAGGCTGTTTTCTCTGTGCTCCCAGAATATGAGAACATGTGTGTGTGCAGAGTAGAAAAGCTGTACGTTTATGAATTGGAAGAGTATCTTATTCTTCCTTAGATTTTTCTGTGGAGACCCTGCAAGAAAAGTCACAGCGTCCTCTGAATGAGTAGGGACAACAGAGACTCTCTAACCCCAGTCTGCCTCTAGCCAGAAGGTCACACTTTATCCTGGTGCTACAAAATGTTCCCAGTGTTGATGCCAGGTGTCCCTCACAATGGCAATTTTTAAGCACTTCTTGGTCAGTCCATATCAAAGCCATTTATAACAGAGGTAGTGTGAGAGTCTCCTTTGCTGCAAACTGAATGCAAAGAATTTTCATAAGGTCACCTATCAAATGCATCAAAGAGCAGAGACTGTCATTTAAGTTCTGGTCCTGTGCTGTAGTGCTACACCTGTACACAAAACCATACAATCAACCATATCCTAAAGATATGATAAAGACTAATATCTAAAAATATGGAGAAACTCAGTCTTGTAAGAACAGTGTTTTGAGACTGGCTGTAGATGGTTCAGTGTAGCCTAACAGCTTGCTGCATGCCAGAAGAAACCCAGAGCATTTTATCTCAGTAGTGTTATCACTACATTTAATAATGTTCCAGTCTTAGTCTATAGGAATAGTGGGTTTTTTATTAATCAGATTTAATATCTTTTTATCAGTGCTATTTCCCACTGATTTGATTTTTCATGGCAATTGGATGAGCAATCAATTACACAGCATGATGCAAGGGTCTGAAAAATTTTGTATATGCCATATTGTCTGTAATGCTCCAAATAATCCTGATCAAAAGATGGTGTGCACTGTGTGTGAATTAATATTATCATACAAATGCATTTAAGTGTTAATTCTCTTTGATGTGGCCACATAGAAAAGCCTTAGGAATCAGTGGAGATTAGGGGAAAACTATTTCTGATTACAAATTCTACTCACTCGTAGTCATACAGGCAGATTGGCTGTGCTAAATTACTAAATCACTTTACCAGGCTTTTCAGTGCCGTCTTCTTTTTCTTTTTTTTTTTTTTTCCAAATTGATTTTTTTTTATATTTGCCTACCAAGATGTTGAGAAGAAGAAAGAAGAGAAAGAGTGCTGTCTTCAAGGGAAATATATTATATTGCCATTTATATCTAAACAGCACCTGATGTTGCGCTCGGATTTGAATTTCCTTCTTCTAGAAATGCTAAAGAATTTTTTAAGCCACTGGGAGAAAGGAAGGAAATCTCTGCATTAGATTCATTTTGTCTTTACACCTGTAAAAGTCTCAAATTATTGGCTTCTACATGCCTGAAACAAATTTCAGTTTTCTCTTTGTTTCTAACTTCTGAAAACCTTCTGGCTGAAAGAGACAATTGCCCATAAGACTTGGCACTGCACCTGTTGTGAACTGACTAATGTTTGTTTGGTTATATGCCATGTCTGTATGCTTTAAAACAAATTAGTTGGAAGTGTCTCCATTTGAACACAAAATTTCCAGTTTGTCACTGAAAAAAAACCCCAAACCTGAAATATATGATGATAAAATACTTATCATTCTAAATGCTCATTTGCATATCTGATTAACATAATAACCTGATTTATATGGCACACTGGCAAAAATAAGAATGTAAAAGATTATTGTATGTGCAGACAGTCTTTTGTCTGAATTTCATTGTTTGGCAAATGTGGCAAGACGAAGCCAAAAAGTTGGGGGAAAAGAAAACTTTTTTCTCTGTTGGATACATCTGCAAATGTCTTTTTTTGCTTTATGTGCAAATATTCACTGATTAACTCTGTTGATTTTATGACTTGCTTCCCTTACAAACCTCACATGCAACAGGGTTCTGCACTTCAAACCCTGCCTTCTCTTTCTAGTTGAAGCTTTTGAGTTTTATACTATGAGAAGACTATTGAACCATTGCACCTATTCTTAATGCTACACTATTAACTTCCCTGCAGTAGTCAGTCATTTAACTGATATTTGTCACTATGTGCATTCAAAATTAGCAGTACTAATGTTTAAATATGAGTGCTACTAAAATTACATATTAACTAGCAAGCTGTTGGAGTCTCTGCTACCAATAACTGCCAGGAAAAATAATTTCACACTATAAACTTAATCTGGAATTCACTATGGGCCAAGAATTACTTATATCTGTCAGGGTTTCCCAACAAAAGACTCCGCAATAAAACAGGCATTGTTTAAAGTTTAAACTTTCTTTGAGTAAGTTTCCAGACTGATGTGTTGTTTGTTTACTGTCTGGCAAGAAGAAAATTCAAAATACTGCAACGTGGAAATGCTACTGATTACTCTACAATGTGCTGAAACATGATGGAAGATCTGGATAGCAAGGTCTTGCTGGGTTTGGGCTCCATCCATATAATAAATTTCCTTTTTTGTAACAAGAGAAACTTCTCATAAATAGTGCTTGTTTCTGGCAAATTAAATTAAGTGGAGTGGGTTTCCTTGGCACCAGCACTCATGGCTGCTGAGTCCTGCAGTGAGAGCAGAACAGTCCTACCCCACCTGAGCTGCCTGTAAGGGATTTGTGCTGGGGCTCTTGTGCACTCGCCAAGGCCTAAGAGAGATTGAACGTGACCGACATTGATGGATGTGCTGCCGACTGCTGCACATTTGTGTTTTATAAAGCATCCCCTATGTTGTGGTCAGGCCCAGAAAAGAGACTGAATTCTTATAAACTGTCCAAAATGTCATGGCTCTATTAAAATAAATATCAGACGCTGTGAATGAACCACTTGAAGCTGCAAGTGCATTGAGGTCTGTTTGTGGCCGCTGCTGAAGACAAGGGACTGAGTTAAATGGACTCTCAATATTAAAAAAATGTAACATCTTCAGTTGCTTAGTTTCCAATTATGTAACTTGCTTCAATGACTTAGTTAGTTGTTCTTCTCAGATGGAGCTATTTTCTACATTTCTCTGAGCCTGAAAAGGGCTTCAGTGTGTGTGGAGCACATGCAGTGTGTTTGGTGACTGATGGTGTTGCCTGCTGGGTATGTGGATGATTACAGGAGATCAGGAGAACAGGTGGAAAGCTCACTGATTTTTGTTATAGGCGTTATGTAAAAATATGGCAGTGAATCACTGCAGGTCCTGTTCACATTTCCAGTCGTTTCCACAGTGCTTTTGTGTGTGCCCACTTGTGTGCTCACATATTGTGTGTGGGTACTGTGTGCAGGGTCTTAGCTGAATCTTTTACTGGTAACAAATGCTAAGACATTATTTTACCAGGGAAAAAGAGGTTTTGCTTTCTCATTTTCTGAGTGTTTCCAGTTGATTTGTGTGGGTTTTTTTGTTTTTGTTTTTTTTTTTTTTTTAAATAGAAAGGAAAAGCAGGGAAGCTATCTGTGTTTTACTCTCAGAAGAGGAGGAAAAAAAAAAAACATTAAGGAGGCACATTTTTTTTTTTATCAGTGTCCCCACATTATCTGAGCAACGTGCAACTTACCACCTGATTGTTTTGCAAATGTTATGCAGTTTAGGAAGGACTTAGAAACTAAAGCTTCTAAAAGGAGACTGCTAGCCCCAGGTGCAAGGCCAGAGAGATGATGGTACCTTTCAGACCACCCAGCTAAGACTGCAAGTTTAACTTGCTAAAGAAAGAGTGTTAGAAAATTAGATGATGCATCCTGAGGTTTCTTAGTCCCATCTGGCCCTGGCTCCCTGGGCTGCCTAAATATTTTGGGTGAACACATCACTGGATAATGTGCACAGTCACTGCACTTGCAGCAGTCAACATTTCTCTTGTTTCAAGCACAAAGAAATCCCCTTAGATGACCTATTCATGTCTTCTAAGTTTCATTCCTTCAGGGCATAGTTGCATGGAGTTATTAAAGATTTTTATTATCCTTTCATGAGTGAATAACATTTGAGTCTTAAAGTGTGGTCTGGAATTAAGTTCTACTGGAAAGAATTGTTTTTCCTTTGTCCTATAATTCTGTTGTTGTAGCAAAGCAGAAAATGCTGCAGATAGTGCCATAAAATTTAAATAGTTAATGTAAAAATCTTTCCCCAACTGTGACAGGGCAATATCAAAATGTTCTGAATTGTTTATCTGTTTGCTAATGAGAAATAAAGAATATTCTGGTTATTAAGAGATTCCCTAGGGCCAATGTGTTTGAGGACCATGTACTGAAAATGCCTTATGACTAATAAATATAAACTAGCAATGTGAAATAATTTCAAAGTGTTTAAAAAATATTTTTATTTGTGAGTTTTGCTGGTTTTTTCCCCCAGATTTTCTTTCAATAATGAATACAAATACATTGCACCTTTGCAGTTCCTGTCTGTTCCCATAAGAAATTCATGTTCCCATCCAGAGGCCAGTGCTCATTTGGGAAAGGCACTTGCACCAGGCAGGGAGGTTCATTGTCCCCTTGTGTCTGCAGAAGGCAAACAGGAAAACATCTGTGCTTAGCTAGAGCTGATTTTAATGGATTGGGTTCAAATATTGGCAGAAGGCACACGCTCCAAGAGCCGCCAAAGGATGGTTAATTGGCTGCAAGCTTTGGAGCCTGACCATTAGCTGGGACACACAATACTTATTTACAGAGAGTTACAATACTTATTTACAGAGAGCTACAATACTTCTCTCCAAGGCAAGCAGAAAGCTCTGGGTGTGTGTGGCTGGGACGAATGGCAATGAAAAGAGACAGGGTAAGTGGCACTGAAATGCTGGTGTCTTCTTTGCCAAAGGGGGTAAACAGAATAATGCTGTCAGCTACGGGCCTTATTCCTTCTCCAGTCAAAAATAATTAGAACTCCCCCCCATACTAAAAAAACAAGAAACTAAAACAAAAAAAAACCCTAACCAACAACACCTCCCCCCCAAAAAAGAAACAAACTCTATAGTCATTTGTTGAGGGAGTTTTCTTCTGTTTTTAGCAAAAGTCATTGCACTTCAGGAATAGGGATTGTGCCAGGTTTACTGAAATTGTGCAGCAGTGGCTAAATTATCAATTTATTACAGGTGTGTATCTGCCTTAAAGGAGATTCACCAGCACTTTAAAAGAATATTGGCAACAGCTGGCTTTGCTGCTTCTTTAGAGTCCTGTCACACCCCTTCCTGGGAGAGAAGCTAATGCTCCCTTCTTTATTTTTCTCTTGTGCTCGACACAAAACTGACTGAGCGTGGAATCAAATACTCGATGGGGTGAGTTATGAGTACAAGTTTTTCTTCTCAATATGCTGGGACTTGATTCTTTGGCAGTTCTTCCTCTCTTTAGATGTGGTATTCTTGAGCTTCTGTGAAATGTTTATTGAAGTAAAAAAGAGGCTGGGAAAGGGAGGGATTTTTTGCCTCCCCATTTCAGGATAGTGCTCAAGCTGCTTGTAGATTTTAAAGTGAAACGTAAAAATGGAGAAGGGTATTTTGTAGCTGAAAATGAAAGGTGGATTTCACCTTTCAGGAGGGGCAAACTGCTTTGTTTTGCAAGTAAAAGGCCTGTTGCCTGGATGGAGTAGTTTGGAAATTATTGGAAAACAGTCTTGTGCTGTGCCTTTGAATGAAAGAAAGCCTTGTAACATCTGCTACTGTGGCATCTTCCAACTCCTGTTGCCTCATGCTGGCACAGTCCTCTTTTTGACCCCCTTCCCCAGTGCTGTGCTCGGTTCTCTCTGGGAAGGAGGTTCCAGCCCTTTTCCTCTGTCTGCTCCTTGTGTTGCTGCAAGTTCAAACCACTGACCAGGGTGGAGCAGGAAAAAACCTACAGAAATTGCCTACAGAGGGCATTTGGCTGTTAGTTCAATGCCTATTAAACTTAATAAAATCCACTTAGATGCTCTCCCGGAAAAACCAGTCTGATACTTTACATAAATCTTACTTTGTTTACCACACTTGCTTTAAAAACAAACGACAAACCCCACCACATCAGAACACACACAACCACTACTAGTTAGGCTTTAAAATACATTGAGGTAACTTTGGACAGAAGTGGCAGTGTTTATTATGCTAATTTTTGGCCAACATATTTTTTAATGTGTGGAGTCTTAATAGATTGCAATGCTTAGGGTTTTGTTTCTGTACTGTCAGACAGTGGTGCCAGGGGTTGGGAAGGCTGGAATGAAGTGGGTTTTTTTCACAGGCAAGAAGAAATAAACTCCTGGGACCTGAAAAAACAGTTCTTCCTTCGGTTTGACAGAATGATATCTGCTCTAAACTGATATGTTAATTGAGTCTGGCAGCCCCCATTTAATTGTGACTCATTGCAAATGATCGAGTTAGTCAGCTCCTCAGTTCAGGTCTGGTTTTGTAATGAGAATAAAAGAAAATAGGTAGCACACATAGTTTTGCTTTCTTTCCTAAAAAGCTCTGCTATTTTGAATGTTTAAAGGTTTATGGTTTCCTTGAATTTTTTTTTTTTTTTGGTCAATCTATTTCACACATTTTTGACCATGACAATTTTAGACTCTACCTGTGAAATTCAGTCTCACAATTGCTGTAATCGCAACCATTCCAGATTTAAATGCACATAGGAAACAATTAAGAAGAACCAAACATATTTGGCACAGTTATACTGTAACAATAATGCCAGTAAATTTCTGTACTGGCCAGTAAAAAGAACAGTGATTGTGACAATGAGTAGCCCCAGTGTCTGGAACCAGACTCATCCCACGTGATGCTGTTGTTGAGTTAGAACAAAAACAAGTGTTGTGACTTCTTTCCACAAAGGGGGGATCAACCTCATGAAAAATCTGCAGCCTCTAAATCTTTTTAGGCTGAAGAATGGAGGTGAAAAATAGTGAACTAATGAACTAATGGAGGAGATTACCCTCACCTTACGTACCTGTAGAAAGTAATCAGTCACTTTTACCTTCTAATTTGTATTATTCTTGCTATTAAGAGAACTTAAGCTAGGCTGAAGTCTCATTTTGCTAGGAGTCAAAGAATTAGTTTAATTATACCCATATCAAAAAGACTTTTAGTCCAAACTAACCAAGTTGAGAAAAGAGAGGGTGGGAGGCAAATTAGGAACAAATGAATAACGATGCCTGCAAGGTCTTTGCAGAACTAGAATAGTTCTAAATCCATTTGTTTACTACCAATTACTTGCAGACCTAAAGAAATGTTCTCCCTCCAATTTGCCACTGTAGTCTGGCTTATAAATGTTAAGCTATACAGTGACTTGATTAAATACTCCAAAAGCATTTAACCTTTAGAAAATTCTTCCTGAATTCTGTAAACCAGAGTGTAATGCACCTGTGAAATTCTGACCATCGTGTAGCAACTCTTCTAATAACCACATGATAATATCTGATGTTTTTAAAAATGCTTTCCAAGAGGATAGAATACTTTTTAAAAAAAACTTTAAAAAGGAACGTGGGAGAAACTAGTGTCAGACATGAGTTCACAGAAGTCTCCATCGGTGCAATTCTGAACTCTTGAAAGGAAGGACCTGTTAGGTCTTCTGCTCTAATGGTCGTTTGTGAGCTCTCAGTGGTGAACAGAATGCTTGGAATTTGCTGTTTTGTGTGTGTGCTCATATATTGATAAATTAAAAAAATACATAAATAATAATCTAGGATTCAGTAAAAAAACCCACCTCAATATCTGAATAGCTTTAAAAGTTACAGTATAAATGGATATTGATGAGAAATACTGGTCAATAAAAGTCCTGATACTCCCACATAAATACAAGGAGGAAAAAGTGCGTTATCTTCATCTACGTAATATTTCATCTAGGAAATACAGGTTAACAGGACTGGTCCCTGATTCCTTATCTGAGACTAAAAGTTTAATTTTTGTGTTCTGACATCATATGGAGAAGCTAAAGCTTCCCTTTTTTCTGAGGTAAGGTATCACTGCAATGGCTATGCCTTTAGATATGATGGAGCTGTGTATAATTTACAACGTTAATCATTGGAAGCATGTAGTTATTTCTTTTGTGCTAATGCATAATGCTTCTTCTATTTGCTTTTGTAGGACAAACCTCCATCCATCAGTGGAGCGTTATCTTGCCAGTTCCCCCCCTATTTTTATTTAGCTAATTCAATCATTGCATTACTTAAAAGGATCTAATTAATCATTATGTTCGTAATCTTGGCTTTTATTGAGACCACAGTTAATTAAGTTTACAAATTGACATGGCAAAGTTTGATCCAGACAAATTGCCTCGGAAGAGGATTTGTATCCATAAAAATCTCTGGACCGATGTATTGTTGGCTCTCCCAGCTGGTGATAAGGATCTGGGCTGTACTGAGCTGGGGAGGGCTCCCAAGTGCAGCCATGTGGTGCACCACGACTTGATGAAAATACCTCCCCAAAGCAGAGCTCCTCCAAAATGTTTTGCAGTGAAAGAGGCTGGTCTTGCAAGGTGTTTAATTCCTGGCCTGTGGGGGGAATAGAGACCAACAGGGTCCTCATGGAAACCCTGGGAGACTCTGCCTGGCCCTTGTGGAAGGCAGTTCCTTCTCCAGCAGCTGCAGAATGGACTCAGAGCCCCAGCAGCTGCTGGGGGTGAAGTCTGTGAAGTCTCAGAGCTGCACCCCAACACCCTGTCTGCAGTGAGGGGTGGTGGGGCAGAGTCCCCCCCTGCACCAACGAGGTCCCACCCCGCTCCTGTGGGGTGTGGAGGTGCTTGTTCGGGGCCCAGGACGCTGGGGAGAGGCTGCTTGTCTGGCCTGGGGCTCTTACCCCACTGTTTGTCCCCAGGAGTGTCAATGGCAGGGTAGGGGGAGCCTGGGTGGGGGCTCTGCTTGGGTCTCCTCCTGATGGGATCCGCCTGGAAAAGTGTGCCAGGCTGCTGCTGAGAGGTTGGAACTGGGAGTGCTGGGAGGGAGGTTACAGGCCACAGGAATCACAGAATCAATTAAATTGGGAAGGACCTCTGAGATCCATGGCTAACCTTTCCTTAAACACCTCTGAGGACAGTGACTCCACCACCTACTTGAGCAGTCTATTGCAATGTCTAATCATGCTTTCTGTGAAGAAATTCTTCCTAATGTCTAACCCTAAACCTTCCCTGGCGCAGCTCAGGACTATGTCCCCTCGTCCTACTGCTGGTTGCCTGGGAGAAGAGGCTGATCCTCAAAGTGAGGCAGCAGTGGACAGGACTGAAATGGTCTGGTGACAGGGACAGGGGGAACCTCAGGAATGACAAAACGGGGCACAGAGATGCCCACGGTGTGTGAAAGCACAAACATAAGAAGTAACCCCTGGAGTAACAGAGACCTGGCTGGCCAGCTCGTGTGGCTGGAGCGCTGCTGTGGAAAAGCAGGCAGGGAAGGTGAGGAGGAGAAGGAGCAAAGTTAATGCAGGTGGAGCTGAGGAGTTGCCAGGCTGGTGGAGAGCCTGTGGGGCAGGGTCAGAAGAGAAACTTGGGGGATTGGGGTTTGTTACCCCAGCCCCCAAATGGTTCAGTGATGATGTTTCTAGAGTTACTTTGGCGATTTTGTGTGTGAGGTAATTGGGAATACATTAATAATGCAGTTAGAAACGTATTAAGCTTCCTGGGCATTTGTTCTGGAAAAATAAACCCATGCATGAGTGTTTCGATTTACTGGATCTCTTATTTTTTTTCCCCCCCAATACGATCAATGATGAATTTATTTAGAAGTGTTTTCCCTGCACTATCTGCAGGCTGTGCCAATTAGATACAACAACTCATTTAAAGTCTATTGTCCTTTGCAGAGGCCAGACGAAACACTGCAGGCTTTTTTGTTTATTTACTATGATACTGTTCATTCCATTCCCTTTTTTGTCTTGAAGCATTGATTCATTCTCCACTTTGCTGTCTGCTGTTGCAGTCTGAGCTCAGGAGATGACTCCAGTCACTACTTTAGGTGTACTAAGGGTCCTGAGATAACTTCAAGCCACTCTGCGTTCCCGTGGCTGCAACACAAATGGATGTGTGAGAGATGTCTCTGTTCCTCTGCAGTGTGGTGCTAAACAGTCTTGATTGCAATTAGACCACAGCTGGAAAGGGCAGGATGTTTGATGTATTCTGAGCCAGAACTGCATCTTTCAGGCGTGTTTGAACATTTTAGTGCAGAATGGCTTGAAGTGAGGCTGCAGTGAGTTTCCTAAACGACAGCACAGTGGTTCTGAAGCAGTTGGTGAGGTGGTTCCTTCGAAAGGCATAACAAGCTGGTGAATGAAGAACAAATTCATGCAGTGCCCACTAAAATGTCAGGCTGTTTTGCTGATCTGTGGTGGTATTCAAGAAAGGATGGGGGGAGAATAAGCAAACTGAAGTGTTTTATTCTTTAAAGAATCTTAAAAGGCAGATTGTATCCCTTGCTTTTTTGATTTTTCTTTTAATGATAAAAGTTTCCTAAGTATTTTGATTCTTAGTTTTTATGTATTTTTGTCTCCATCCTTAATTAAATGTTTAAGGAAATTAATGAGAAGTAACCTACTGTTTTATTCTGGATCAAGCGCTGTTTGTATCAGGTTGATCCAAAATAAATTAGTTTTGTGTTTTATTGTTTTCTAGCTGTCCAGAAAACTAGAATACTGCTGATTCACCCAGCTTTGCTCTTCTCCTCTGTTCCAGGAATATTTACACAAATAAGTCTTTAAAAAAATAGTAATTAAATATTAGATATTTTTGCCCTTACTATGAAAATAGGCTTGGGAAAAAAAAGCCTGAATTTAGATATATTGTTATGTTTTGTTAATTCTGGAGACAATAAAAGGTGAAAATAAGCTTGCTTTTTTAACATTAGTTATTGTGACTACAGTATAGAGCACATTCTTGCAGTTATATTTTTCAGAGTAATGTGCTATTACTGGAACTAAATTATTCGTATAAAAAGGATGATTGATCAAACACAAGCTACTATAATGTGAAGACTAGAACAAGGTCAAACTTATTTTACAAGTATATGGAAACTAATAAAATCAGTAAATTGCATATGTGGACAGATATTTTCACACATGAATATCATTGTTTTCATTGTTATATTTTGAAACCTGTTTTCCACTTCCCACTTTCTCATAGACTGCAATGTGCATTTATTCATCCTGGCCTGTAAGCAGTTTACAAAATGCTTTTTAATGGCAGTATTGAACCCAGGTCCTCAGTTAGATATACACTACTATATCATAGAAGAATTGGTATAAACTCCTTGCAGTATCTTGACATGTAAAGTAGAAATTATACTGTTTTAGTGATCTCTCCCAGGTACAAGCACTCTGTTTTCAGAGACAGATAATTCACAAAAAATTTAGAGCCAACAGAATAATAATCATGAGTAGTTTATCTGGTGAATTTCCCAATCAGTTGTGATATAAATAATTTATGTATGAATCCCAACATTGCATGCATTATCATTCCTAAACAGTGATTATACCTCGTTGGAGAATCTTTGGACTCCAGCTGTGTAATAAAGCAAGATAGAAGCTTTGTTAACTGTGATCTCCGTGGGGGCACAGTGGGACAGCAGCTCCCTCCTGCTGCCCTGTTCTCTGCCAAGACACTGCAGACCCAACCTATAAACTCTTGGAGAAAGAGGCAGGGAAAAGCAGTACATTCAATGTGAAAGCTGGGTATCCATTCCTGAAGGGAGTGGAATGCTGAAATACCTCATTGACTGCCCCATTTTAGGAATCAAACAGTAGATAATACAGACAATAAAGAGAGATGGCTCTTGGTTAGAGCCTAGACTGACACACTCAGTATTAGCTTAGTAGGGAGCTGGAAACAAGCACAGACCATTAGTTTTTGGGCAAAGGGAATCTTCTTTTAACCATGACAACTTCTTAGCCAGACCTCTCAATCGTATATATTAATAATTTTACCACCACAGTAAAAAAAAACAACAAAAAACCAAGACGGTTAAGTGCTGTAAAAAGCGGATTAACATGTCATGCAACTTCCCTGACCGATCACACGGACAACACGGCCTGATGTAGATGTAGAATTTAACCATCTACAGTATAATCAATAGCAAAGAAGAGCAAATATGAAAATTAGTGTCATGAGTTTTATAGCAGATGGCAGGTTGCCATCTGATGCTCTGCTTAGTAGTGACACTGTTCTGGCTGTGTTATGGTCACAGATCCTGCTTTGCTTCTATAGAAAGATGCAACTGTACACAGGTATATAGAGAATACTTATAGGGGTTATTTGCTAACACATCAAAGAAACCCACATCAATTTTTTCATCAGAGCAGGGACAGTACAGGTCCCAAAGCTGGAGCAAAACTTTTTTGATCTGCGTAGGATGGGGCATGGAAGCAGAGTGACATTCTTGTCTTCTAATCTTGTTACAAGCAGAGTTGATTACCCAAATTCTCTTTCTACTCATTATCTGCTTGTATTTGACCTCTCTTGTGAGTTCATCCTTGAAACCCAGGGGCCAATACTGTGTATCATTGCTCATTATCTCTGCTTATTGCTGTGGCTTTTGCAACATGTGGTTTATTAGTTGCTTGCAATAGCAGATCAATATCACTTTTCAGACATGTAGAATTTTCTCCCTGTATTGGGATTTCTTCCCATTGTCTAAACTCAGAAAAGTGGGGAAAGAGGAATCTGAGAGACCAGGTCAGAGCAGTTGTGGTCTGTGTTCAGCAGCCACTGAGAGGCTGTCTAGAAGCAACCAAGAAGTGGTTTATTTAGTTTCATTTGTGTTCTATGAATTTCCCATTTTCCAACCTGGCTGATTCTATGATTTCCATGCCCAGGGTTCCTATCCATTATCTTTACACTGTCAACTGCTCCTGGTTCTCTTTTGTTCTGGGTAAAATCCTTTAGAGACAGGAGGTGCATTTCCTGGGATGGCTTCAATTGGACACACCTAGTTTTGAACGTGCATTGCTTTGGTGTCTGACAGCTGGCCCCAAGTTTGGCATGTGCACACAGGGGAGGTGAACAGGTGCACTGAAGCTTCTTCAGTATTAATTTGAGAGGGTTGTCTCTTTTGTATTTAGATATTTATTCCTTGCTTATAACCTGTCGTCACACTACTGTGGCTACAGTGTGGGGCTTGAATTTTTTTCCTGTTGATTGCTTTTTCTGTTAATTTTCAGAAAATCTTAAGCAAATTTTTACTGCAGGTTTCCAACTGTTGAAAACTCATTTCTAGTTCAGCTGCTGCTACAGTTTAGATTTTACCAGGACTTTAAAAAATTGATTGCTGTAATGATTTGTTGAAGGCTGTTTATTGTCCATTATCTGAGACATGGTTGAGAATCTTAGTTACTTGTTTTACATTTTTTTGGCCAATATTTTTATCTATTTCTCATTATTTTAGTTACATAATCGGTCACTTACATTATTAAGGATTTAAATGAATGTTTTAATTTTACACTTTAAGCTCTGAGCTCCTCATCTCATTATTTTACTTATTTTTAAATCTTCTCAGCAATATACAGGGGCCTGCTGCAGTTTCTTATTCTTGCTGTCAAATTATATGATTAAAAATTAAGAGAATTTGTAAAACAAATGAATTCCATAACATGATTATTGAACTAGATGAAGGGTAGAAAATTATGAAGATTTACAAAATTATGAAGAATTATGTTCTCTATTTTGCATTTCTAAAAAAGAAAAAAAAAAGGAATGATTGAGACTTAAAATTTTGGCCTATTCTGTGTTCATTGATTAGTGTAGGTGAAGCCTCATGTGTATGAGTAATTTATGGCAGTCTCCAGTACTGGATGTTGGGGAAAGAATTCATGTCCAAAAATTAAGATGCAATAGCCAGTCTTGTGCCAATTGTCAATGTTACTTTGCTCAACATTTATTAAGATCTAATTTAGCTGTGAAAATGTTTATGTTGTCTCAGCTGTGTGTAGGGAACACCATCCTAAAGCGGGTCTATTTGGGTGGCACTGAGCTTCACACTGTCAAGTTTAAAAACACTACTACCCCTGTTTTACTTGGAAGAGCAGCTGGATACTCTGAACACCTTTGTGAGAGAAGTAATGGCATGAAAATTATTTTGTTTGCAACACAGGTACTTTCTCTCAGTGATCTCACAACTCCAGAAAGCAATTTGGTCAGGATTGTTTCCTTGGAGCCGTGTTCAATATTTCACGACTTGAGACCCAGATAAAAAATACTTCGTCACATAATTTCACTGCTCACATTTTTTATGTATTTAAATAGAACTGAACAGGATGTTTTAGAAGAACATACTTCATCTAGAAATGCCAATTTGTCAAAACCGGAACTGTGTGGGAAAGGGCTGATTTGATCCTTTTTTTTTTTTTCCTGTGGAAAAAGCTTTAAGAAACAGATTTCAACTGCTGAGAGCATCTCATTTCAACATTTTCAACATGCAAGTGGCAGTTTTCTTGGCTTGGAAAAATATTTAAGCTATAATTAAATGCAATAAGAATAAAAAATGCAGAGAATTTTAAGAGAGTGAAATAATTCTAGTAAAGTAAATCAGACTTCAAGCACTTAAGACTTTAATTAGACTATATGGCTCTGCATCCACGCTGTTTTCAGTACTCCTGTGCTCAGATGCAGCCAGCTCATATTTCTTAATTTTCCACGACATACCCTTGGCCTTCTACTTCAAAACCATTCAAACTGGCAGTAAAATAATGCTACTTCCATTCAAAAAGAAAGTAAAACTCCTCTGTGGTTAGGTGGGTGCTGAACACTTGAGAAGCCCACCTTTGCTCCTAAGGCAGGATGTACCAGCCAGGAGATGGCTACTGGCTCCAGAGCTGCGCTGCCATGTGCTGTCAGTCCTCTGGTATTAAAAAAAACCCTCAAAATAAAACTGCTGCTCAAGTGGTAATTTCACTGGGAAGATTTGAATGCATTGCAATGTAACTTTGTATGGTCTTTTGGTGATGTTTGAGGATGTGTGAATTACTGCATGATAAATGCAAATTTTTGTGCGTCATTATTTATGAGAAGAGCTGGTGTAGAAAAAACCCACTTACCATCCTGTGTTGGAAGGTCCCTTGGAGTCACATCACAAGGGATAAACCCAGCAGGGTTCAGTAGGAATAACCCTGAAATCAGCAAGTTATTAGGAATTACTTGGGTTTTCATTTGACAGAGAAAATGTTCTTAAAATGTTCTTAAATGTTTAAAGAAAAAAACCAAAAAGCAAAAAAAAAGAAAACAACCTGCAGGAAACCTCCTATATAATTATTTAGTGGAGTTATATTCTTTTATACTCTTTTTTTTTGTGTGTATTATTAGCAACAATTAGACCAATCTGTTGAAAAGTCACTGCTTTGTGTTAAATTGTACGGTGTCTAAAGTCTTGAGAATATTCAATAAGGATCGTTGGTATACTTTGGTTGAAAGAGAGCTCAGGGAATACAGGATTTTATTTTTCCAGGCTGTGATTGACTCAAATGAGTTTCTTTTTGGCCAGCTAAGTATTGTTAGAATTGATGTTGTCATGTAAAACCCTGCTTTGCTAGACTTTAGAGATTCCTCTGTGGACCTGTAGAGAAGATGGCTTTGGAAGGTTATTTGTTCTTGTGTGCCATGATCAACCTTTCCTGATTCCAGAGTAACTGTAAGAAGGAAATGGTTACTTTTAAGACAATTAATGGCCCCATTGTCATTAAGTAAATTACAAATGTTCTTATTATAGTGTAAATCTCACAGTACTGAGTTATTGGGTTGTAAAACATTGTAGAAAAATACAGGAGGCACAGTAGAAAAATAATAATGAGTCAATGCTGACATAATGATGAGGTGCACACAGAGAAAAGTTGGACACGTTGGTGGTTCAATATATATTGACTGAATATATCAATCCTGAGCTGCTTGGTAGTCAAAATGTAAATACAGTCTTAGAAATTATTGTGTGAAGTCGAACACAAGTTGCATTTTGTCTCTTTTCACAAAGATGTAGATTCACATGTGGAATACAGTGCATTATTCTGATTCTCATCACCTCCCAAAGCAGAAGTAGAAAAGAGGGATGGTGTATCTGGGATGAAGGAGAGGGAGTGGCTTCTATATGTAGGTAAAATAAAGGTATTCTGAAGAGAATAACTGGACTTTGAAAAGGCTGTGTATATGTGTAAATTCTACTTACCTCTAAAACCAAGAATTGTGACTTAAACTGGAGAACAAGACAGCACAAGGTTTAAAGCAAAGAAATTATTTCTAAATGTACTACAAAGTATAAATCATGGAACCACCTGTAAATAGCTGTGAAGACAAATACACACGAATTCACACTGGATTAGAGAAATTCATGGTCAGGTGTATTGGGGGCTGTTGAATAAGAGGTTCAGAAGAAGGTTCTGGGTTGCAATACCTGAGGCAATAGGAAACAGGAAAGGCCACCCCCTGTGCTTGTGAGGGGATAGAAAGAAACAATTTGAGTTACAGGGAAACCCCTTAAGATTCTGTTGGGTGTAGCATCCATACCTGTGTGTGCACGTGTACACATGCATTATTTTCCAGAGGCTACCTGTGGGTTATTGTCACTGTGAAACTGTGAGGTCTCTTTCTGCTGTGTATTAAGTGGAAGATTTTCTTTTGTCTCCTTTGGGCTGTCATCTGTTAGAACTTGGTTTTGCAACTTATTTGCTGTGGAGGATAGGATCATACTGCTTAACTACTCACTGGGACAGGGAAGCACAGTCTAGAAATAACAGCTGTGGGGACATTCAGAGGCAGTGCCAGGCTTTCGCTGTGATTACAAGTGTGTGAGGATTGCATGTCCTCTGCTGGTTTCCTGCACTCAAATTTGAGAATGGACATCTTGGATCCTCCCTGTAATAAAAATCCTTTCTTGTTTGATTCCAGTTTGACTTGAGCCTTTCAGGGATTAGGAGTATTAAAAGGGTTGAGCATGACCACGGGGAAACAACTGCTGTCTGTTAGTAATCCCTCTGTGATGCAAAGCAAGGATGTGCAGGTTGCAGAGAGCTGTAGTTTTTGTCTGAGGAATGGAGAGGTCAGTGATGCCAGGCTTTTGATGAGGAGTTGACTGTAAAATGTTAACCAGTACAGGGAGCAGGAGTGGTTGCACTGCCCCAAAGCAAGCTGAGAAATGTCTGTTTAGCTCTAAATACAGGCTGTGGTTTCAGAGTTTGTGATTCCCGGTGCTTTCCTGGATGTCATGTGTTTGGTTTTATATGGCCTGCTGCAGTTGATGTCATAAAAGACTTGTGAGCTTAGGAAGGCTTTCATATACATGTAATATAACAAAATGCAGGAAGATGCACTTGGAACTTTATGGATTTAATCCCTTCATTTAAAAAATAAGCTATTCCACACAAGAGATGATTTTTAAGATGTTTAGGAGGTTCTCTCTGATCACTTCAAGGAAAGAGAAAGTATTCTGGGACAGATACAAAAATGAAGACAAAACAAACTGACATTTGTAATAGTTCAACAACATTCACCTTTGAAAATTAGAAATGGGAAGTCTTGCAAATAGATACATTAAAACCACATCTACTTGAAGGGCTTTTAGCATGGAAATTAGCTTTCTATGGCCCGACCTAAGAGAGATTTTGAGGCTTGCACACACCCCTGCCCAGGCTCTGCTTGCAAGGCACAGGGTGCACCTGTACAGCAAATGCAGGTTATTGCCCCCCTTAACCTGGGAGGGGAACATGGGGCAAAGAATTTGGAAGGGCTTATTATTGGGAGCACAGAATGCCACCAAGAATGGTATCCTATATGAGAGCCTGTGCTGGGAGGTTCCTAAGATACCACCCACTGCTCAGCCTTGCTGTTGGGTCTCTGCAGTCACAGCAGCACCACAGGCACGGCTCTGAAAACTCTTATTTAGGTTTGAACACAGAGTCAGACTTAGTTCTGAAGTCTGATCACAAATAAAAAGAAAGCGCACATTGGAAAAACAAACTCTTAATCTGGTTTTGAATAGCAATTATGATGCATTTAGCATAAAATAATAGTTACGGGAAAAATAGGTTTTGTTTTCCATTTGCAGCAGCGTGGTTCCCTGTGAGATTTAATTAATGGCTCTCATTTATTCTTATTTCTCCCTATTCTGCAAGTGCTGAGTATAAAAGAGCACATTTAATTTGGCTTCTAGGCAGCAAACAAGTTCATTTAATGTTGATATAGAAGCATCTCTTTGGATTTCAGAGGGAAAAGAGAGGAAGGACCATGGAGGGGAAATGTGATTAGTACCATTGATATCATAGACAGCTTGAATGGCTTTAGCAATCAGGGTGAATTTTTATGAAAACCGAGTCTATAGTACAGCACAACAATTCAGAGAATGGGAATTATCTCCCATAGTGCATGAGACAAATGGAGGCCGAAAGCTATAACCCACTTAACCTGTATGTAACATTTTGTCTTTTGGGGATGTAGGAGATGTTAGAAACACACCTATCCTCTCTTTTATCTTTTTCAATTAAGATAATAAGATTTCCCTTGGATAATGTTGTCTTGAGGAATATATTTCAAAGTTAAGCAGGTCTTCCTGTTGGATAAGACAGGCTACACTGCACATTTCAACCTGATATTGAAAGGGTCAGAGAAGCCAATCTGCAAAGTTCTTCCTACAAACACAGAAAGCAGGTAGTGCAGTGGGTATTGATTGATGGATTAAACAAGTCTGCTAGAGGCCTGTATTCCTTAAATTAATGGAATCTTTGCTACAGGCTTTCATTTAATTCAAGATCAAACCTTCAGGCTTTCATTTCTACCGAGCTTGGTAGCAGAGCCACTGGCATCCAGAGCTGAAATCCAGTGCTATAAACTCAGACCTGCCTCTTTTACGTGAAAAAGGCTGTTCTTTAAAGGCAGATTAACTTCTTCTGAGGAGTGAGTGGTTTGCAGGAGAGGCTGGAGCTGAAAGCAGCAGCCTATTGTTTTATGTGGCAATTATTTAGTGCTTGTGCTTGATTCATGAGGTCTAGAAAGAAGATCAACATGAAAAAGTTTTGTTCCTATCTTGTGATACTCAAGCTAGCAAAAGAGAGAATGAAAATAATAATAAAGATATGGAAACATAAGTTAGGGGTAAAAATTGGTCAGGATTCATTGCAAAGGGCTTAGTAGGCAACAGTGAACCCTGAGGATTTCATGGTACCAGAAGGATAAAGAGCAATAACACTTCAGTTTCCTGATGACTGTACATAAGATGATGCTTTGAATCCTACTCAGTCCTGTTTAACATCATCTGCTCTCCCTGCAGGTCAGCCAGTATGGAAGCACAGGTATCTCTGCTTTTCATGACATGAATAATTTGTTGAAAAAGATTCAGAATGGGAAATAGGGATTTATATTTTGTCTGCTGTAGTTTTATCATTCATCAACTCTTTCTTTGCCTTTGGCAGTGGACGTATTGTCCTCTGGCACAGTACTAATTTTTGTTCATTTGGATTCTCTTAATTTCTTTTTTTTTTTCATATTTGTTGCAGCTTAAAGACATGGGACTCAGACAACTTATGAATGCCATAAGCTTGGGCTGTTTATTCCCTCCCTGTTCCCTTTTTAAAAATATTTTTTATTATATTTTGTGGTAGAGTTTTAAAACCCAACGCTATTGGCAGGAGTGGCTGGCTGAGCTGAGTAGCTGAGGGCCATTTGGCCTCTGTGCAGATCTCTCTGCCCTGCAATGCTGTGCAATTTTCACCTCTGATTCTCCTCACCAAATGTCCTCCCTGGTCCATGTCTCAGCCCTGGGGAAATGCACAATAGCAGCATATTCACTCACCAGGTGTTCCTCTTTCTGGCTCTAAGAATAGCTTATAGTATGTGACTCCTTTATCACCATTGATATGTCATTTTCCAGCAGCTTTGGCTCTTGTCTGCTCTTTTGTACTGGTTGGGGTAGTCCTGAGTATGAGAGAAACCGGAAGGTTTTTTCAGGCACAATTTTTGAATGAGTTTGAGACACGAAAAAGGAGATTATTTGACCCGCACTCTGTGAGGTGAAAGGCAATGGCTGCTGCTTTTGACCCCTGAGTGGATATGTAGCTTCACAAATGAAACATTTAAAGAAAGCAACGTTCTGGGTCTTAACATTCAGTGTGCTCATTTCTAATACATGAATAAAAAGCAAGAAAAAAATTACAGTGAGAATAAACAGTTCTTTGCACACATTTATCTCTGGATTCATGAGGCACCTGGCCTTGGGAAGCAGTTTGGATAGAAGACTGCAAATGTGCTTTATTCACTGTTTTTATGAGCTGCATTCGGAGAGTATTATTCAGGATCAGAGAAGTTCTTTTTATTTTATTCCCTGACTTAGCCCTCCATTTTATTCTCAATTAGTTGAGCTATCTGACCTGCTACAATTTTACTTTTTTTTCCAGGAGAAAAAACACGGAGTTGCTCTGATTTGCATTGGCTTTCGGATTCATTTGGCTTGCTGGAAAGTGCCTAATACAAAATCAAAGCAGCAGATGTTACTTGCTGAATTTCTCTCCTGCTCACATACCTGTGAGCTCTTGCCATAAATTCACTATAGGGGCTGCTCTTGGCCACCTTCCTGGGTTTTTTTTTAATGTCACTGTCCTTTGGCAATACATAGGTCTTAGTGAAACAAGATGTTGTTTTTCTCTGCAAGTTGTATGTGTTTTTCTTCTCAGTCTGCTGTGCATTTTAGACAGGCTGTGAGCTAATGATAAGATTGCTAAGGTGAATTCCCAGATCACCATGTTTTCTGCCACAGATGAAAGGCCACATAAATATGTTTTTCTGGCTCCTTTCTCAGATATAATTTCCCTGTTCTCTCTTTTTCCTCTGCATTCTGCTGGCAGTATGGAATTACAGTATTTCTATTTACCTACATGACTTTCTTCACAGTGTTACCAGGGTGCAGTTATTAATTAATCATTACATATTTTTTCCCAAAATTCCAATTTATAATTAAAACTTTGCTCCAATTTGCATTTAAATTTGTGCAAAATATTTAAGAGTGTTATAATAAAATTAGCTTCCAAAAGTGTCAAGTAATGCCTTTTCCAGAAGAAAAATATTTGCTTTCAAGGGACAGATGTTTTAGAATTTGCTATATCCTCTCTCCAGCAAGGGCATCCAGACTAACCTTAAAAATAAGGAAAAGTACTGAGAACTCTGTTTTGAGCTTGCTCTTCCAAGACTGCCAAGGCTCCTGTTCTACAACTGGAAAGCTAGAAACTTAGGACAGAAGTAGTTTAATGCTGAGTGTCTGCAGCCTCGTACCAGAGCTTCTTTGTGGGACCTTGTGCCATCAGGGAATATTTGATCATCTGTCCCATAAACCCCAGTTACATCAGGGTTCTGACCACTTCACAGAGTGCAAGTACCTAGCCAGTAAAGGATATCTTAGCCCACTTTGTTGGCAATAGAAGTATTGAATTTAAACAATTTCCTTGTTGAATGGGAATATTTAATTTGGGTCCGTGTAGGCAGATGGAAAGAAGGTGCTTGTTCACACTGCTGGTTTTAAGGAACAATAAAGTTCCTTGACATTCAATTGTAAATGCAAGTTTATGCAAGATCTGCAACACACGTCCTAAGGCAAAACTGAGGTCCATTTGGGAATTTGAATCTAATTAAAGTTTTCCTGGAAACTTTTTTGTTGGGGTCAAGTTGTGGAAAGAACAATTTAACCCTTCTTGATCCGTATGCAGTCAATCAAGTTAATGATGTTCCTATTATTTTGGCAAGGGGTCAGAATATGTGTGACATATATAGAACTGTGGCATTCCCTCACAGTAGGTCCTCTGGCACTGAAAGAGCTGATGACATTTCATGAAATGCAGTTATGTAAAGCATTGCTGGAGGCAAGACTGTGAAGATAAAGCTTTGCTGTTTCCAATGCAGAAAAAAGTTCTAATATGTTTATCTAGTCTCAATTGTCATCAAAAGTAGCCTGGCCTTATTAGTTACAGTTAACAGGACTCTTCAGTTCAGTTACAACTGAAGGTATTTCTTAATTAGTGGAACAGGGATGCAAAATTATTCTCAGTATTTAAAGCTGGTTGTACTCATTCATAGCTTATTGAACTAATTAGAATCCCCAGACAACCTCTTATTTTTATCTGAAAGAATAGTGTTCCACATCTCATCACTGGTTTAATATTTCTTTTAAAGTGAACTGCTGTGGAATCCAAATTTAGAAAGGAACTCTGAACAGGGACAGTTTTTGCACAGCTTACCAATGAATTGTTCATGAATCATCCCACGACAGATTTAGATGAGTAATGTATTTTTGTAACAAGCAGTACATACATCTTTGTCAATCTTCAGGTTTAATTGGGAATACACTCAACTCTCTCTAGTGCCACATGTAATACAATTTTGGGGTCCTGTGTGATTAAAATGGGAATTATAGATGTCAGTGACATTACACTGATGCTGTGTTTCCAACTGTGAGTTGGAAAAATAGCATGTGTAGGCAAGGAAGGAAAAGTATCACCTTGCAATGATACCTATCTGAAGGTGTATTGAATTTCTGCAACTTGAATCATTCCTGTTTAAATTGGGAAAAGTTAGTTGAACTTGATCAGCGAAGGATAGAAGTAGGTTTTCTTTTTGTTGGTCTTACTGACTTTTAAAAAGTTTTGTGTTCCTAATGCTCCTGTTGGTAACTCTGTTAGCTGTGGTCAAACAACTCCTGTGAGCACAGTGAGGTTGAAAGTGCATTTACTTGCTCAAGAACTAGGACTCTAATGGCTGTCCTGCTAATTTTTACTTGATTATTTTATTTATTTTTTTTTTATGGAAAGATTCTCAATGGCAGGCCTCAGGAAGCCTGGGATTAGATTTTATTCCCTTACACTGACATATGGTAAAGTGGGTTTGTACTGACCACATAATTTGCAGTATCTGTGTACCTCAAGGTGTGAAAGCACTGTTTGAAAGCTACAGTAGATTCATGCTGGAAAATTGTTATCTCAGTTAATGAGTGAATAAGACAGAGCAGAGAAGAAAATTATGAGCCAAACAAATGGATTGTGACAAGCAGTCTTTGTGTAAATTACTGCACATAACTGCATAGTATTTCCTGCAAATTGTGCTCTACAAGTTGAAGATCTAATTAATGAAGTACTATAGCAGATTAGCATCTGAGTCATTTTTCTTATTAGTAATCCCCAGTGCCAGCTATGATAGTTTTATTACCTTGCTTGGGTTTGGAGGTTTATTTATGGAAGCTGTGGTCACAGGCCAGTAGAGTTTTTATGGGTTTGGTTTATTTTTTTTTTTATTTTTATTTTTTTCTGATGCTTTAGTCTAAAGTTATCACTGGTTAGGCTTGCTGTGAAATATCAACTTTTCTTTTCTAGGTCATTCTAGAGATTTGGAGATTTCTAGACTTGAAATGACATCTGTGCACGCACACACACACAGGCACACACATATATGACATTTTCAAGAGAAGCTCTCTAGAAAACCAAACTGGGGAATGGTAGCCTATGAACTGGTTCATGTTGGGTACCCCCAACTTCATATTGATCTGGGTGAAGAAGGCAGAGATACAGATCAATGACATGGTGCATGGTCAGCTTTCTTCACACACGTCTGCTTACAGGCATGAACTGGTTCATGCAGCAGAACAACATGATTTTCTAAGTCAAAGAGTTCTATTCAAATACATAAATATATGTGAATATATCACTTGGCTTCAGCTTTAGGTCAAATCTACTACAGATTTCATAAACATAAAAGCAGTGAGGATCCCCAAGTTGCCCATTCCACCTAAGTGCTACCTACTTTTCCTGGAGCAATCAAGGACCTTAGTCCCAGGAGTTCTTCAATAAAAATACAAACAAATAAAGTGAAGTCTCGATCACCTTAGTCCATACCCTTAAATTAAATACTGTTCCAACACTCGTGGAGCCTCTGCTGCAGCGTGAGCTTTGTGCCGGATCTCTTAAACTTGACAAAAGCAGTGGGGTTGGATGGCAGTGCTGCAGCTGAGCGTGGATTGATTCTAACAGGATTTAGTGATTTATTGCATCAGGTGTAACAGCACGGTACAAGGTAGCACGCTATGATTAGATTTAAGCGACATAACTCAATGTGATGGCTGAAACGTCAGGAGGGGAAGGCATCCATTTTTCTGGTCAGCCAATATTAATTCCCCTACCTGATGTCCAGCATAATTTTTTCAAAGAATCAGAACAGTGGGGGAAAGTTCACAAGAAGAGGTATACGTAGTTTTTCTGAACAAGCAACATCATGAACAGAATGATTTATAATAGACCTATAACAATCTAAGTTTATATCTAGCTGTTTTAGCTGTAACTAGCAGTTAGATGGAATCATTCAAGACCAAATCATCCTTAATCCCAGTTCAGAGCTTCTGTTCTTACAGCCCATCTGTTCACATGACAAATTTGTCAAATTTCAGAAGACTGTTGCTCTGTAATTTTACCATACCCAAAAGTGCTGCTGCATAAATAAATCAAAGTGAAAACTGGTGAACTTTGGCCTTGGGATAAAATATTTTACCCATTATATCTTCAGAACTTTATTTTTTGATTCTCAGTTATTTGATGTTAACTCTGGTATATTTATTTTTGTTTCTGGAAAGGAATACTCATTAATTTACTCATTTTTTTTCTCACGAAATCCTTTTGTTCCGAACCATTTTAGCTCAGTCGATTAGAGCATGGTGCTGCTAACACCAGGGTTGTGGGTTTGATCTTTGGATGGGCCATTCACATAAGAGTTGGGCTTGATGATCCTTCTGGGTCCCTTCCAACTCAGAATATTCTGTGACTTGTGTGAGATTTCACTAGCTTGTACCTCCAATCCTAAAAGGTGAGACACCTGATTCAACTCTGAAAAACAATTCAGGCATTCATCAGGTAATAAGTTATGCCCAGTAAGCTAATTAAATAGGGCAGAACTGTTTAATTTATTTGGGTTTATTGATTTATTTTTTTTTTTTTTGGCCATGCCAGAGGTTCTGGTATCAGAACAAACACCAGCAGAAATGCAAGGATTTTTGTATAGTAGGCAAGTGTGTGGTAGGGATTGGACTAGGCTGGTCTGTGCACCCATACCTTTCTGTGCAAGACAGCATCAGCATCTGGGGTTTGCAGCTCCAGTTTGAAGTGGAAACACGGTGTTCTGTACTTCAAGGCCCCTGCACCTTGTGTAGCTCTTCTCTACAGTGCTGCTGCTGGAAATAAAATAGAACTGTAGATGCTTCTGCACCTTAATGGCACCTCTGCATTTCTACATGGCATCCTTCTGTAGCCCTTGGCCTCAAGGCCATCAATGGCTACACATTTCAGTGATTTTATGCTGAAATCTCTTTGTTTCCAACCTACTACAGAAATATTTGCAGGAGAATGACAGGATTTGGCTTTCAGTGGCAGGTGTAGAATTCCCCTTCCTGCAGAGACGTGGGCATGTGTCATGTCCTTAAATTCAATCTGGGGCTAAAGGGTGATCCAGGTTCTGCAGTCCCTGACTCTCAGTAATGAGCTCTGTTCCAATTTCCTGACTGCAACTTTCTTCCACGTAAGAGTTCTGAGGAAGAACCTCATAGACCTTCCTACCTTCTTGAGGCACCAGAGAGCTTCCACCATGTGGAAATGTGTGAGGGCTATTGCAAAACTCTTTTTAATGAGAGTCTGTGGGAAGAACTTGCACAGCATGGCAAAGATGAAGCTTATTAACTGAAGAGACAAAGTAATTTCTTTAATGGTTCTTTTCTTAATACTCTCCCTTAAGCAACTTCTGAATTATTTCTGTGGGTTTTTTTATTCCCTGGCCAAATAAGGGCAAAGAGTAAGAGGCCTTTAGGAAATACTGGTACCAAAGAAAGTTGTTTGGTTTGTGGTTGAATAAAATACTCCATTATCATGAAGCTTCTGGAGCTATCAATAGCCTAGAAGATCTTTTAGGAGTTAGCAGTTTAAGCACTTCTAGGTTTTTTTTTTCCAGTAAGGAGTGTTGGTAACAAAGAGAACAAATTGGCTCAGGAAGTTGGTGTGATATAGCTGCAAACCTCTGAAGGGTTAATTTTGATGGGTCTCATGAGATCCATCTCAGTTTTGTTCTTTGCCATAGTGGTTGTTCTGCCCTCCTGTGAGTGCGTGCAAAGAAGCCTTTAATGAGGAAGAAAGCCTAATCATTGGGATGTCGTGCCTTGATCTCCTTTTTTAAGGCCACCACAATTTAATATGCAAATAAGATATAATTACTAATGGGTAGTCAGTCATTTGGAACAGAATTTTCTCAGCCAGTCATTGCAACTTACTTGTTCTACTGAGGAAAAAGTCCTCTATGGAAAGAGAACAAGATTTACTCTGAAAAGAGGTAATGAGATGGCACATGACCATTAATGCATGGAAGTGCATTCATAAGTTGTCCATCATGCCCACTGACACCTGCACACGTTTTCTGGGTTCTGTCTTGATAAACTGAGCTTGTGAAAATTCCCTGCACCATTTCAAAAGTAAATGACTATCTGTGGGTTATTTGTCTGTGCCACTGAAATTGTATTCTCAGCAATGGATTAGAGTGCCAGGGTGCATCACACAGGAATGATTTTTAGAGTGAGCAACCTTCATTTAGAGTGTGTGGAGTACCAGAGTATGTGGGGAATATCTGAACAGGTTGTTCTGTGGTCACAGGGGATCCAGTGTCTGAGTACAGAGTTCTGGGAAAGAATTTTATCAGTGTGTTACTGAGTATCTGCTGCTTTCCATGTGTGAGATGAGAACGTGCTCTCTGTTTTGGAGATCTTGCCTAGACACCCCCTATCAGGCAGCTCTAGAGCTGTGGTTCAGATTGGTCCCTTGACAGGCACAGTTCTACTCAGCACATTTTGGCTTATTGTTTTGTGCTTTGGTTGGGAATCTGAAGTGACTTCTTGCTTTGTGTGCTAAAAATAGCCATGGCCTCAGGGTGTGCAGGTGTGCCAGGTACTGTGTGCATTGTCCCTCCCTGCTGGCTGGGAGGATGCTGAAGCAGCAGGTGGTTCATGCTATAACCCACAGCTCTTGTGTTCCACCTGTCCAGAGGGTTGAGGGATCTCTTTAGCGTTGCCAGCAAGCAGCTGGGCTTTCTTCTAGGAAAACTTGATCTTTACATGTTAATGCAACAGCATGACCTTAATTCCTGCACCACGATTGAATCTGTAGAAAATCTTTTGTCTGTCCCTCTTATGCCCCTTTCTCCCCCTCCTGCTGCTATCTGCTTCTGAGCTCTACAGTTTCTATTTCTTTTTTCCTACTCCCTTAATTAAAGTTCTAATGCAAAATGTTCTCAGGAAGAAAATATCCAAGAGCTATTCTCTGACAATCAGTGAGAAGTAGAAGTAGTGTGTGTTAATTGGCTATTGTTTGTTGGGAAAAAACACCAATTAGGTTCTAAAAGTTTGGCTCCAAAAGAGGTTTGACCCTTGTGTTTCAGGATGACTACAGCAGCCAAAACTTGTAACAAAATCTTTGTGGGTTTAATTTCTACTGTTACCACGATGAGACACAATTTCTAGAGAGCAGAATGGGGCACAGGATTTGCTACAGACAGCTTTTCTCACTCTGCACCTGAACTGTCTGTTGATAAACTTTGGCATATTCATTAATCACACCGATTTGATGGCAGACCAATTTCACTGGGTAGATTTTATGGATACTGTTCACTAAGCCACCCTTATTTAAGTATTTTCTTGTTCAGATCTTGTGGCTGGCTGGCTGGATCAATGAAAAACACTTAATGCTTTTTCAGTTACTGTTTAAATAAAGCCCAGGTTTGAATAAGGCCACACCAGCAGCAGCTTTTAGCTGGCAAAGTGATATTATTCAGAGGTGTCATGTTGTGCCATTCTGTCAACAGAAGTCCTTAAAAAGAACACAACTTCAGTGGCAGAAATGGGCTTTTATTACAAAATTGTCCTGTTTGTGTGTAGCTCCCTGGAACACCAGTTTGAAACTGAACTCTGACAACACATCTATCAGTATTTCATTGTTGCAGCAAATAGGTGGGTGATTTGGTTTATTTGTTTTCATTAGTTGCTCTTTTGGTTTTTTTTCTGGAAACAGTGGCTAAATCATTTTGAATGGATTTATGACTCTCATTTTTCTTCTGTGGGCACTCTTGTGGCAGCAGTGTGGTCTCAGCACAGTGTCAAAATGCCCTTATTGAAAGAAGCAGAAAGAAAAACACCACTTGCAGAAGTAGATTCATGGGAAAGAAGTGAAGAATAATCCTGACTTCCGGGGGGATGGAACTGAAACCTTCATAACTTTTTTTTCCTTCTTAAATAAATGCAAACCTCCCACTGTTTTTCCTCCTTTTCATTTCCTTATTCTTAAACTTCTTTTTCAGGAGCTAATCTAGGCCAAGGAAGAAAAAGAATTTAGAGAATAAACCATATGCTTCTAAATTACCTTTTTTATAATCCCTTTAATTGCTGTGATTGTTTATACATTTTACATGAAATTGCATCAAGTAATTTGGCTTTTTCATCAGGCCAGCCCATATTGACTGTGCATGTAGTAGCTTGAAGAAGGTTATGGCAAAACACAGTCATTAACTTGTCAATGAGGAATGGCCTGGATGTGCAAACTCAACACCTTCAGCTACAGTTTCAAATGCTCCACTGGAATAACATCTGAAAAACTAACAAAACTGTTTGCATAAATTCTGATGTATGGATCTTCTATCAGCCTGCCTGTGCCTTGCTGAAATGAAGCAATTATTTTAAAAAATGGTACTCTGTGCACAGATTCTTTTAGTTAGGAATTTCTTATTGATTTTGCTAAGAGTTTCTGTCATTTGTAAGAAACTGAGGCTCTTCATTTAACAAATATGAACATAATATTAAAGAAAAAGAAACCACTCCACTAATGTTCATACACTTCCAGACACCTGCCAACACTGAACAACTGAGTGAATATTATCACAACAGCACATTTTTTTTTTCTCTTTCCCTGGATGCTCTAAAGCAATTACTGTGAAAGCTATTCTTGGTTATGAGTATCATCCCTGTTTCAGGGATGGAGAAATCAAAAGAAATCAAAATGACTGTAAAATCTAACCATGAGCAGAAAATAAATATCAAAAAGTAGAGGAAAAAAGTGGTCATTGAAAAGGTTTGGTTCCCTCACCAGTGCTTGTTCCTGGATCACATGGTCTGGATGCTCTTGAATAAAGTTAAAGTCTGGATGCTGTAGTAGTGCCAGCCTCTGCTCTTACTCCACTTGCTTAAAACTTAAACCAATCTCCTGCTCAGAACACTCTGGGGATGTGAGAGATCTCTGTTTTCTTTGCAGTGTTAAATCAGGGCTTGATTGGAAGGTGCACACAGCATTTTGTAGGGAAGAATGCATGTTTTCACATTCCATAGAGCTTGGTGAAGTGTGTTATCTTTATGTGTTTGTGTCTTGATTCCCACCTTTGATAGGCATGTGGAGTCAGAGCTTTCAATGTGAGCATCTTGAGGGGATTTCTTCAGGGATGGGGATTCATGTTTGGACCACTTCTGCCCACCAGAGTAATAATGTTAATTTTCAGACTGAAAACTATGCAGGTATTACTTCTGCAAGGCAGGAAGAAACCGATCATTATCATAGAATTTAAATCAACATGGGGAATGTGATGACTTAATTCAGCACAAGAGGTGGTTTCTCGATCTCTTGAAAGTATTTTAAGTGCTGCTTCAGCTGAGCTACCTGCTTGTTAGGATTTTCTGCTTATATTTAAGCATATCTCAGATCTTCACAGAGCAGCCTGGCATTCATCTGGGACACTGAATTGGAAATGTGTCTGGCATGGGCCAATTGCTCATTATTTTTACTTCACAAATTTTCTTAGTACACCTGTGCTGTGCCTCACAAAAGAGATCAGAATACCCTGTTATGCTCTGTCACAAACACAGAATAAAAAGACAGATTGTGCTCCCAGGAGACTGCATTCTGTGTAGAAATCAAGAGAAAAAAGGTAGGTAGGGAGCACAGGGAGGCAAAGGAGTTAACACTGGTCAGACTGATAGGGAGGGGTATTGGCACTGGCTGAACAGTTGTTGGCTTTGCATATTAAAATGCATGATGCTTAAAATGAACAAATGCTTTGGAAGAGAAAGAGGGATCATTAATGCTTTCCGGCCTTTGTTTTTCCTTATCTCTGTAAAAATATT
This sequence comes from Pipra filicauda, assembly GCF_003945595.2. Classification (NCBI taxonomy): domain Eukaryota; kingdom Metazoa; phylum Chordata; class Aves; order Passeriformes; family Pipridae; genus Pipra; species Pipra filicauda. The sequence continues at coordinate 784,452 of NW_024104440.1, forward strand.
TTCAAAAAATATTTTTAGTAAACACAAGAACCCTTCGGAGCAGATTGCTGCAGATGGTTTTGCTTAACAAGCTGCATCTGCCTAAAGATTACGAGTACTATTAAGTTGCCCTTTATTCAGCTGATCTTTTGAGATGGGAGCCCATGCGTGATAATATTGACATATGTTGATATTAATAAGTTACCATCAATATAAATACCAAGAATGGTGTTAATGGATAGGAAAAGAAGACCCACATTTTAGTAGCTCACGAGAGGCGGCGACATCAGCCGAGGTTCACTGGAGTCAGTGCATCAGGTCAGGTCTCGGTGCCTCGCCCCAGGGGCCGTCTGGCTGCACATCCCAAGGGGCCTCAGCAAATGTCAGTCCAGCAGTTTGGACAGTTCCCAAGCACGGGCTGACAGCCAGGCCTCGTTTAGAACGGGGCATATTTGGAGTGTCCCTTCCCCTGCTCCCAGCCGAGCTGCTGAGGAAACGCCTGGGCTGCTTTGCACTGTGCCTGCTGCTTGCTGAGGTGCTCTGCTCCGTGGAGGTGTTTAGTCCCTTTTTTGCCTTGGTTTTAGTGTTGTTCTCTACATTGCTCTGAGTTTCACAACGTAGTTGGGTACACAGTTGCAATAGAGCTATTATTTCTGTCTATATTAGTGTTTGTGTAATAGCTTTTAGTGACTACAACACTAAAACCGAAAAGGAATTAAAGAAAAAAAGTTGTTTTTTCCCCTCAAAAAGTTTCTTTATAGATTTTAGTAAATCTCTAAGTAGGACTCAAGTTCAAATTTAAATACCAGAGGCTTCTGCTGAGGTCAACATCACTGTTTTGGATGTTGCTTACCTAGCCATGTTCGTGTTTCATATGTAGTCAAATACAGGGTAAAGATTCAATGATGCCACAAAAGGCCAAACATTACAGAAAATATTGCAATGTTTATAGTCTCAGATTTGGAAAACAGTTCTTTACAGGGATATTTTAAACCAATGAAAAAAATAAGAATTTGATATATTTAATATGCTTGATATGTTTTTTGTATTTAAGTATCCACACAAAGGATGTGTAGCTCTGCTGGCTGCAGTGAGCCCTCTGTTACTTGGAGCTCATCAACTAAGTACTGTTTGATAGCAAAATGTAACAAAGAGTGGAGCAGGACCTTCAAAATACATGAAGAGAGGGTATGACATGGAGAAGCAACAGAAATATGTGATGCTCAGCCTTGACTGTCTTGAGGAGATATTTCCAGGCTAAAGACCTTTAATTCATGGAGGCTTAAGGGAAAATCCTGACCATATTGAAATCAATGTTTTTCCAATTAAGGCTGCTTTTAAATTTTGAAACAAACAAGCAAAATACCCCTCACAAAACAGTTTTTGAAATTCAATTATTCCCATTTAGGACTGCTAGTGCTGAGGTTTCTTTTCATTATCTCTCTTCAGATTGTGGCTGATTCTTCATGCAAGGAATGTGTAACATTTTGAAAAGGGTGAGTGCCTTTGCAAATTATATCACCCCACATATTTTTTGATGTGCTGTGTATCCTGTGCAGTCCTTGGGTAGATTTCAGCAGAGCATGGTGCAGATGTAGCTCCTTTTTATGGTGTATGAAACAAGCAACCGAGGGAGAATCCTTGGCCACTGTACAATTGGTCCTAATCATCTGCTCTCATCCTGGACATTGCAACATCAATCAAATGAAAAATAAAAATCACTTCTACCCTGAACAGTGAACAAGTGCCATGAAGATGGATGGATAGATAGAGATTTGAATGCATGACTGGCATAGAAGTCTTAGGGGTCAGAGGAGTGGCAGTGCCAGTAGCAACCTCAATTCAGAAATGAGGAAGACCTATATTCTGCTTTTTAAAAGGAAAAAATCCATAGTGACAGCGAGTAATGGCTGAATCATGGAAGCCTTCTCCACGAGCATCAGTGAAAAATCTGTTTGACTACATGAAAGCCACTTTATAAAGGGTCCTGTTGAGGCAATGATTGCAAGGGGGGTTGAGTTGTCGTGTTGTGCTGAGCTGGCTCATTGATTAGCAATTACATATTTCTATTGATGAAGAATCTGAAAAAAGAAATACCCAGCTCTGTTGCACTAACAACCTGCATGTGAGATGGTGCCTTGCTCTTGCTGCTTGATCAGCAGAGTGCCAACAGTGGGTATTAGTGTGCCAAAGTAACTGGTGGGACAGGTCAGTGTAGCAGAGGCAGAGTAATTATTGCATCTCAGGATTCACAGAACACACTTCTGTCTTTTGTTGCTGCCCAGAAACACCCAAGATCAAATTATTTAGGTGACTAGATGGAGCAAAAAAATGCTCAAGTGGGCAGGGAGCCAGGCTGTTCATAAGCAAGAGGGGATTAAGGCATTATCCAAATCAGCATGAGATACCAGGTAACACCACCAGATTTATTCTGGGGTTGGTTTTTTTTCTTTTTCCTTCAACTGCAAACTCCCTGTTCCCCTTTGTAATGGTGATGTGCAAAACCTCAAGGCAGTGCTGAGAACAGCTGATGACTTTTTACTCTTTCTGCCTAGTTAGTATTTATTAGTTTGTGTAAGAGAAACATGTTTGGCTGAAACTAGAGGTGTGTAAGAAGACCTTAAACGGGACTTTTAACTGGTCCTGTATGCAAAATGTGTAACTAAAGTAACATCTATGATGTTAGATACTGTTTGGATACTGAAGCATGCTATAATTTGAAATCAATCCTAAAAATGGCTTTTCCCCCCCCACACACACTTCTACTAAGCAAATATTTGTGGTGTACCCAGCACCATGAAAATAGTATATTTTTAGGAGACAATTTCCTGATTTATCCTGACTATTACATTATTTTGTAAGACTAAGAGAGCAGATAAATCCTATTGAAAGATATGTTTGTGCCTGAACCGAACAAGTCATGTTCTTGTAGCTGTAGCTTCAGGATCTGACTCGGTGGAAAGATTTGCATCAACTTTGATGGAGAACATCCCGTAGAGAACATCCCTTCAGTGGTTCTCACCTTTTTTATTGCTGTTTGATGTCAGTAATTATTAAATGTGTTGCCAAAAATGGACTTTTAATTTTAATATCTCTGTAATGAAGATGGGTAAAATGCTAATGTATCATAATAATTAATGCTTGGCAGCATTTATCTGCAGATGAGGGTTGAATAGTTTATCTATGGAAATAGATTTGATCTACCCTTTTCTAGTGTCATCACTTATCTTCTGCTGACAGATTCCTATGGTTTCAGTACAGTAAATGTGCATCCTTAGAAGTGCACCCAAGGCTCTTTGACAAGGAGTATGGATGGATAGTCCATGTAGTCAAGTGATTTCTTAGTTCTTGGAGAAAATCTCACCACAACAATCTGAGGTTTGTCAACAGAGGGATTTTTGGCTCAAGAGTTTGAGTGTGAAGCAGATGAGACAATTCTAACAGGTGAACTTCAGAACTTACGTTTGTTGGAGGAATTATCTTAAATAGGGATTGTTTGGCTTATCCTCTTGAATTTTTTTCTTATTATGGACTCTATAAAAGAAAACCTGGTGTAGCTTATATGGTCTCCAGCATCTAATGTTAGATCTGTGATTTCAGAGCTAAAGTTTCTGAAAGGACTCTCTAAAACTTAGCTTGACTTCAGGTTTGGTATCTTTTGGTGTTTCATATAATAAAAGTTTAGACTTTTTTCCTTTAGCAATTACAGGCACTCTGCTGTCCTCTTGGGTATGGTTGTCTGTACATGGCATAAGAACAACATTGCAGGACCTAAAAGATTATTTCTAGAGTTACTTGGAATTCGTCTTGGAGTAACTGAGAAATAATTTAGTTTGTGAACCTTAAAATTAAGGGAATGGCCAGGAGTCCAATCAGAAGCTGCAGATTCTATTCAAAAACCTATTCACAACTAATCTATACATAGTAATTCTCATCACAACGTTTTAGCCAATCACAATTTTAAGAAATTTACCTGTAAAATGACCCTATAATTAAGGAAGTTATTTTCATGCAAACCTAAACTTAAATTAAGTATTAGAGCAGACAGGGCACTGTTCTTTGGAGGCACCAAAATCTAATTTGTACTGAATCCGAAAGGTTCTTGATCAAGATCATGCACTAAAAGTCTGTAGAGGGACAGATAAGTCCCAGTTCCAACTTCTGCAGTGTCCCATATTCATGTACCTCTAGGGAATGGACTGTTTCTGAATACTATTTCAATTGCATATACAGATTTAAAAGAAATGGAATCAGCTTTCAGAATATGAAATTCTTAAACTGGATGGTTAGAAAAACACATTTATTCACCTGGATCTTAGAAATTGCTCGTAAAATTAAGGTTATTGAATAATCTTATGTAATCTTTTGTCTTTGTTGATAACTGATGTCATAGCTGTTAATCATTTCAAGAATCCATCTGAATTTGCATTTGTTCTGAGTCTTCTCAGCTCGTGGCCCCTTTCTGTGGCACCAGCTCACCTAAAAGGCTTCTTTTCCAGGTGACCAATGAAAACTTTGCAGCAGAGTATTTTGATCAGCTGATCTTTCTTGTTTGCTTGTATTCCCTTCAACCCCTCTACTCTTCTTCACACTATTTCTCTTGTGATTTTTGTGGCCTGTACTTATCTTGCCATTTTCAGTACAATCACTTTTTGCTTTCTGGACATTTTTAACTTTCCATGCAGTACTCTCCTGTGTCTGTAAACTGATACATCATAAATAAATCAGGCTGTGACGTTAGTATGAATAGGATTTAACTTGAATATAGAGTCAATGTCATTGCAAATGATAAAAAAACCCAATCTGTAATCATATTCTGAATGCGGATTCTTAAAATGTTGGTAAATGTCAATAAATAAACCAAAGACAGCTTCTATTATATATCTTTGTTATTGATATGTACACACGTATTACTAAAATATTTATAGAATGAAATGGGAAAATATATTTACTACTCCTCTTTCATCAAGAAGAAACTATCAATAAAAGAACACACATAAAGAAATGGGGGAAGTGCATAAAAATAAAATAACTTGGAGAAATTTTGTCCCTGCTAGATAATTTATTGGGCAGGCCGAGCAGAGCTGTGTCCTGAGGTTGAATCATTCAGAATTTGCCTATTTAGTGGGAGGGAATTTCTCAATGTGTGCATGGCATGTTCATATATGAGGGGATCAGAACAGGATGGAGAATAAGCTTTTATTTCCCTGCCCCATGACTACATTTAACTGGTGACTTCTGTTGTGTGATGTAGAGGAACCTGCTACTCACAGTTCTGACCTGAGCTGTGTGATGAGCACTGAGGCATTTCTCTGTGGGACACTCCTTGAACTTCAAGGGTTCAGATGGGTCAGAGCCAAGCTCTTGCTGCTCACCAAAGCTCCCTTATGTCATTGAAAACCTCCCGTGGGGGCAGCAAGAAGGCTGGAAGCAGGAAGTTTACTTGGCATTTTGTAAGGGTAGGTGGTCATTGGGAGTGTTGGGATGGGAATGGATGGGAAAAGGATGATGTTCCTGGGTGAAATGCAGTGGCTGCACCACAGTTAACACAAGGAAACTGTGCTGCAGTGATTTGAAGACCATGTTTTGCTTTGTGAGTCTTGGAAATAGGTTATGTAATGCAGCCAACAGGCAGCTTGGTGTGTTTCTCGTGGAAAGGCCTGTAAGAGAGGAGTCAGTGTCTTACCAAACCTAAACTGAAGTTGTAGAAAGAATTAGTCTGGAAGGTAGCACATGTATCACAGGACTTGGCTGTTTCTAATTGGCAGAAACAGATTCTTTTATCAGTTCCATAGTTCCTAGTAGGAAATTGTTGCTATAAAGCGAGAGCAATGGTAAAAAGTCATTCTGGAATATGTATGTCTTGGGCCAAAATTATTGGGATGCCTTGAAAGGAAGGGAAGCCAACTGACAAAACAAGTTGTTTGGTAATGAATTCTGAATTCTAGAACATTCCAGGTCGTGCAGTGCAAACCCAGTAAATCCACTATTATTGACACAATGCTCCCAACTAAACCCACCTTTGTTGAAAGGTATGACGGCCTTTAGCCTGAGATCTTACCCTTCTTGAAGAAAGATTGCACTCAGAAACAAATAACTAGGTTTTTCTGCTACTGGCATTTTCTTTCCTCCTGTATTTTGCAGATTGGAAGATACAGAGGGATAACACAAATGGAGGCAGACAGAACTGAGAGACACCAGGGTGTGAATCAGTGTTGGTAGCTTAGGAAGCCAGGTGGAGTTGGTAGTGAACAGAGGAATATTTTCCTGATTTTCAGTTCATAAGTTAGTTACCACTACAAAGCATAGTTATCAAAAAGCATAACTGGCAAAAGAGCTGCTATGCTATGGATTAAAATCAAGAAGGAAGCCTTTCATAGCCTTGATTTTTGTACTTAGCAACGATGAGATGGTCACAGAATAACCCTGTCTGGAAGGCACCTTAGGAGATCATATTTAAGTCCGTGAGTGTTGATCTATGTTTTTTCCATTGCTCAGTTTTCCCCTCTGTCTAGCACGAAAATTTAGTTTCCAAATTTTCTTTGAGACATTACACTCACTGACTCTGTCAGTTGAGGGGGGAAAAAAATTCCCCTGCAAGATGAAGAAGATGCACACAGTATGTGCTACATAGTCATCCCCCAGAATTCAGTGTCTCCTAGCCAAATGAGCAAGGCAATGTGCAAGAAACCACACTCAAGCCCTTTCCAGAGAGAAGTTCAGTGCTGAAGTAAGATGTCTGTGAGTCTGGGGAGATTCTTCTGAGCAGAAATCACCAGCTGAACCAAATACATGTTATCTAAGCAGATTGTCTGTGATAAGACATCATGGGGTGACACAGCAAGCTCTAGTTTTGTGTCTTGCACTGATAAAAAGAGGTAAAATTTTTCTCTAGTCCTTGTTGGTGACTGTCTGTCAGTAGACCAAGGTGGAGCTGTTTGATTTCTTGTGATTTGTTCCTTCCCTAGAAGTCATTGAATGTAGGTAGAGACAGATTCTAATAACATTGACCATGTTATTGCCACAGCAATGAGACATCTTGTCTCAACTTGAAAGTTTTTGTTCATCACTGTGGATTTTGTTGTTATACAGGGAACAGCAGATGAATTTACCCCTACAGCTAAAGAGAAAACGAGGGCTACTTTTTACATAATCCACTTGCAGATGTTATCTGGAATGTGCTTCAGAATACATTAATATGGCATTTGTAAGCACTCTTTTAATTGGCAATATGTTTCAAATACCTTTGATGTTTGACCTGGGCAGGAGAGGAAAAGTGATAGCACCATTTGTGGAAGTCACTTTGGAAATTCAGACTGCAGTCAAACTTTGCACGCCCATAACTTTCAGGCAAAGTGAATAAAAAATGCAGTCCATCACTTTTCTGTGAAGGGCCAAGTGAGGAGAACTGAAAAAGAAGGATGAATAATAGGATGTGATAGCAATTCAGGTAAATATCACTGCACTGAATGCAGCAAGGTTTGAGATCATGAGAGAAGGATAGAGGAAGTAAGAGGGGGAGAGAGATGGCTTTGGTGTTTCAGGGAAATCTTGTTTTCTTCCAAGCCCTTTTCAATAAAGAGGTCCACACAGGAGCTGATGGATGTGATGAGTCAAGTTGTCTTCAAGATAGAGGCAGTTTATTACAAATGGGAAAGGGTGATGATGAGCCAGAGCTGAATGATAGCAGGCACCCCAGACACCCTGCACTGCACACTGTGGAACCTCACCTGGGAATTCATGCTGAAATTAGCATCTCTTCTAGAAAGATACTCAGTCTTGAGTAAAAAACTTCAAGAAATAGGCCAGTTATATCAATCAGAAAGTAGCTGATAGTGTGAATCTCTTCTCAAATCTTTTTTCCAGTTTTGATTTCCAGCCATGGAACTGTGTTTTCTATTGGTTTGCCAGAACATCCTCTGTGGTCAGAAATACTTATGTTTAGTCTCTTTGTCTTGGTATTTGTGGGCTGTGGAATTAGAATAATTCTGAACAGGGAAACTGGAAGTAGAAAAAAAAAAAAAAGGACATTTAACCATGAATTTATTTTTTTCTTTTAAAAACCCTTGTGTATCTGAATTTGATGTATTAAGTCCTAAGAGATGAACTTCTGACAGTAGTTGTCAGTGGGGTATGGCCAACAGAACTAAGCTCTGCTCCTGGGAGAATCTGCAATTTAAAGAAGGAGCTAACACAAATGGTGTTGGAAGCAATGATCATCTTTGTGAGGGATAATCTTTCAAAAAATATCCATGAAATCATAAAATTAATCATTAACTCTCCAATGACAGTTGATAATAGCATTACTTTCATTGGGCAGATTATGAAGATCTGCAAAAAGGAGATTTAATATCTATTATAAAGTTTCTAGGAGGTTAAAGGCTGAATGAAAACCTTTTAATTATTAGAAATAATCTAGGCAAGCAACACCTCCTCCTCCCCATTTCTAGCACTGCTCAAGTGCCTACACAGTCCTATTCTTTTCTAGACATTATGGACGTATTAGGTAAAGGTACACTGCAGAAATAGGAAGCTATATTTAAGGAATCATGGCTCATTTCCTAGCTCTCTGTAGGTTTTCAAAGACAGTATTGCTTATATTTAGTAGCACTTTTACTGAGAGAAGAGAAATACTTCTTTGAAGAGATGTTGCATTTTCAAATTGTTTTTCAAGCTCATTTTCAGTCTTCAAATAATACAAACCCATGCTAAGAAGCCATAGCAGTAAGTGCCCTTGCAAAGCAATAAATGATGTCTGGAAGGGGCCAGAGGCTGAGGCAGGCCAGGGAGTTAATTTGTTATGAAGTTTGTTTCTGCATTTAAAGTGGCAATGACCTGACTGAAGGGATTGCACCAATTCCTTTGCTGGTGTGAATTTGCATTGTTGTCCTGAGCATAAAGAGGCAACTGGTATCTGTGCTCATGGTGGCAGTTTTTCTCTAGGGACACCCTTCAGGGAGGCAGCCCAAATATTATGTAAGATGCCTGTGTCTCTCCAACAGCGAGAACTGCAGGCAGAAAGCAGGAGATGGTCTAATCATTTGGCTCTGAGTTGGATCACGTGTGACACTGGCATGAACTAGGCAAGAGGTTCCACCTGGTTCATGTAGCTGTGAAAGCCTGGCTGATGCCTGCACAGACCTTTGAGTGCTGCCCCAGGAAGGGGAAAGAAGGTGATGGAGATGCTTGGGGATGAGAAGACTTGGATTGGCAACGAGCTGAGGGCCCAAATATGAAGGGGAAAGAAAAACAAGTGAAAATGCTGAGGGCTCTGTGCAGCTGGTGGAGGCACAGGCACAAGCTTGTATTTTGAAGTCACGTACAAACAGCACAGTGATGTGTCACTGCAGGCAGATCTGCATTGAGAAAAGACACAGAAATCATTTTTCTAGCCCTTGTTTGGGTTTTTATTTCATGCTGCTGAATTTATGTATCCCCTCACTTCAACAATCCACCAAAGGCCATTTTACAAATACTATTCTGAGAAATTCTTTTGGAGAAGTGCCTATTACAATGTTTTGCCTTATGAAGAATGAGGAAGAAAAGGACTCAAGGCACTTAGAAGTCCTTCAGTATAATCAATAGTGAGCCTATGGATTGCTATAAATATACACACACTACCATGGACAAAATATTCTGTCTTGAAACACTAGTATTTGAAGCCTACAAATAAGCTCTACTTAAGATTTCATAGCCTTATTATCATGGCATAGAATACTGAAAGGCCCTGATATCTGTATATTTGGTCAGAAATTCACATTTTTGAGCAAATATAAACTGTAGATATCCAGAGCTGGATGTTAGGTGGTTTTGTCCCATTAGTCCAAGCAAGGAGCAAGCTGTTAGTAAATACATTAAGTGTATCCAGGATTCACTGATGCAGGAGTGTGAGTTGGAGACCTCTAAAGATTCCTTTGAACTTTTTTTTTTGTTTCTGTGTTTCTGAAGTGATGCTATGTGTATCTATAACTGTTGAAGTTTTATTATTACTAAATTATGTCTGCTTGGACACATTCTTACAGTAAACCCAGTCATGTAAATCATTGTTTGATGCCAGCTACTTGAGTTTGCTAATGATGTGTTAAAGTTAAATAAAAAGATTCTCTGTCAGAGGCCATGAGAATTACAAAGGCTAAGACAAGGAAAGTCCTACTATGAAGAACAGTAACACATATAAGGGTTTTATAAAAACGTGATTTGTGATGTTTATCTCTTCATCACAGTTAAGTATGTTAGAATTATTTTGGCTATAGCAACTCTGTACTTGTTATTATCATGGGAAACAGGTCCAGGCTTTGACACAAATCAAACACTATTGATATAAAATAATATTATATTCCAGCAATGAAAGTAATGAAATTAACTTGCAGCATTATATCTTGGGGCTGTAGGCTGACAATGGAGCGATTTACCTTTTTCTCATTGCTGCAGGATAGAAACAATATCAGCTTTACATGGAATAGTTAATACCTAGTATGGAGTGATGCACAAATCCTGTGATGATACTGGTATTCAGGAATATTCTCTGGAGTGGGTTTTTGTTACAGGATGATTTTCACGTTGCAATATTTAATCATTTATAGTATATGATTTCTTACACCATTGTTCTTTTCTTTTTAAGCTATGAAAGATAATTGTATCTCAAAGAAGGGACTTATCTCTCTTTATCTAGTTCTCTTTAGTCTTGAAGCAAAATTATAATGTGGATTTCTGATGGCTGGTTTCAGGCAATAGATTATTTTAAATCCTAAATAGAGAAAGAGATTTTAATTTCATTGCAAGAGCAGTCAGGATAAATTAGTTGGGAGGGGAAAACCTCTATAAATGACATTTTTTTCCAAGGGTAATTATCTTTGAGACTGTACAGGATAAGCAAAGACTTATTGACTGAGCAGACTGTTATTGCTCTGGGGGGTTGTGTCTTTTTTTGTATAAAAATATTTCTAATGTTGGATGTCTGTGAACATCTTTAAGGAAGACATCTATTCCTGTTAACAGAGTAATAACTTCAACTGTCTTTCACTCTGCTCTGAAATTGCCCCTGAAGTAGCTCCAGCTTTAATGGACAAAATCCCAAGCAACTCCCTTCGTGCTGCCTGGCTGGGGGAAGCTGTGAGAGTTGACAGCAAGCGCCCACCACTGCACCCTGCAACTCCTCATCACTCCTCCAAACCCCCACCTGACAGAAAAGCAGCAGAGAATCCTAAGATGACCGTATGGACAGTTGTCTGGGTACCATAGAAACTACCACTGCAAGACAGAGCTTTTCCTCCTTAGGCTTTGCTATTCAAATACTGACAATGCAGAGACTTTATAAGGAGAAATAAAAGTGTATGGTTTTCACGTCACGTGATTGTCCACATGCTGCAGTTTTCATTTCCTTCTTGTGTGGGATCAGCTTTGGGCAATGAGCTGTGATGTCCAAAACTTGTGTCTCTCTTATATCTTTCACGTGATGAGAATTCATATCTGAACCTTTTATGGTGTGTCCCTTCCCATCGTTGGTTTTCAGGCAATGAGATGACTGGACCTTCGTGGCTTTTCTAGCCACGTGAGGCAATGTGAGCTGTCTTGCTGGAAGCCTGTGGTGGCCATGAGCTCTGTGCCTTCCTCTCCTCTGCTGAGTTGTGGTGGTTTTTGTGTTAGATGGCAGGGAGAAAGTCTCAAAGGGTGTGAAACCAACCCTCAGTTCCTGTCCCAGGGAGTGCCTTTGACAGAACTCTCTGTAGGCAGTGGGACCACCACCAAAGACCCTTAGTATCCTTTGGAAAAAAACATGTCTTAGTAGGGGTTCAGGGAAGATGGGAATGGCTCTAGGCTGCTGAAACACTGGTCGTGCTGCATTGACTGTGGGAAGGATTCTGAGGCCCCACAGCTGCCCACAGAGTGCTCCCACACCTGAGCTGAGAGGGACACAGTAGAATCCAGGACACACTTCAACATGACAAATAGCTCCCCCAAAAGAAACCACGGGGTTTTCCCTTCAGGCCAGCAAACTCATGATCAGGTGGGGAAATCTGTTAGATGAGCCTTTAATTTGCTGGTAGAAAGAACAACCATACAAATGACAGTCTTGCTGTACTTTGCAGTGCCTGTTGGCTGATTTCCCCCGGCTATTTAAAATAACCTAGTCCGTGTTGGATGAGGGGTCACCAAGGAATGCTTTTTTGCTGCACTTGGTGGCTTCCTAGATGAAATCTTCAGCAGTGGACTTAATATGCAGTTGCTATATGAGGATGGTGGGGGGAGATGGACTGATCAACTCGTGAAACATCTCAGATCTTGTTCTTTCAAAGACTTGTAATTTTCACAATGTGCAGAATTTTTTAAACTGAATATCCTGAGCTAATTTTGAAAGGAAAGTTCTGCCTTTCTAGATTTCCTCCCACATTTCATTTAAATAAGTTATTCTTCACCTTTTGTTCCAGGCTGCCATGCTCTTTTAAATGCTACTTCAGAAATGACTGCCTTTTACTGATGGATGAAATAATCTCTGTGCAAAGTCTGGAAATTATTTTCAGTCAGGGAGGTATTTTAAGATGCTTTGAAGTGAGAAATGCAGGATAAGGGGGGACAGGCAGTGTGTGGGACTATGAAGTATGTATTATGTGTTCTTTATTGGGCTTCTGATAGTTTGTGCTTTATGGGGTTTTAAGAATGTCACTTACTTTCTTATTATTGTCTTTTTTTCTCGGAAAAGATGTCACATTATTTTGCCACAAAATAATGAAAGAGGTTGAGTAGAACAAATATGGTCATGGAATCACAAACCTATTTTTTATTAACTCGGTGGGACAGGCGTGGGGTGTTCCCTGTGTGATCTTCCTTTGAACACACGTTTCCCCAGATAAATCTAACAGATTAAATTAGAGTAATTGGCATGCTATATTAACATCCCTCTCAGATACCAAGGTGCCTTGCCCTTGTGCTGAATGCTGCTTGTTTGCTTTGAGTCCTCCACGAGACAGACACATAGATGTGAAAAGCATGTTGCTGTTCATGATGCTCAGGCAGCTACATTTTGAAAACAACCCACTGATGCAAACATCTAATTCCCCGGTGATAAGTGTATGTGCTTCCTTTCCCACATTAATCAGCTGGACTCTGGGCCTTACTTTGGTGTATGATTAATTTTTAATTGCTCACCTGTGTAACACTCCTGTGGCTGTGAAGGGATGGAGGTGCCTGTGCCCAGAGGGGCATTTTCTGCCCTGCAGGTCGGACTAGATATTCCAACACCTGCACCTGTATCCCAGCTCAGGCTGGGAATGAGAGTTGCCATCTGTTTCTCTCTGCCGTTTAGAAGGCCACGTAGTTTCAGGACTTACATTAAGAGTGACAGAAACACTGATTTCCTAGCACTGCTCGTTTCTGCTGTGTCTGTTTTGTGACAATCCTGACTTGAGGGCTGCTCACAGGGGACTGAGGAAAGCGAGACCTACAATTTCTGTGAAGTCACGGGGGTCTCAGTGGGTCTAAGGCACTTATGGCACAGATCTGTGTGTTGCTGTGCTGGGCAAGTGCCAGCTAAGGTACTGGGGCTGTCATGGGCTTCAGAGGTGGCAATCACAACCCAGGGATTTATACATCCATGATCATGAAAAGTAATTTTGCAGCGTGTTTCATTTGCGGCTCTTGCACTCTTCACTCCAATGCTGAGTGAAACACGGTGGCTTTGGAACAGTGCAATTCACATGTTCCTGTAAAATCTACACTGTGCTTGCTCTGATCATGGTGTTTGTTTACTTATCTGGTCCAGACACATGTAAAAGAAGTGCACAAAATTGGTCCCCTTGATAAAGCTGGTGTTCACAAAATCTTAATAAAATTAAAATGCAATCTCAGTTTCTCCTTAATGCTCCTGTAACCTGTATGCCTTTAATCATCTGTACTGTTTACTGCCAGTTCAGTTATCAGGTATAATAAGTGAGTCTAATGCTTTAATGTTTGTTACTGGCCTACTTTTAAAATCCCTTACAGATGCAAGTTGTATATAATTTAAGCAAGAAGTGCTGTGTGTAATCATCACCACTGTTATCTAGAGGAAGGGAATGCCATTTCCTTTATTTAACCTACCAGCCTGTACCCCCCTGGGTACAATTCTTGGAGTTAAAACCAATATTGCTCCTGCTTGTAGGTTGCTGTTGCTCATTAGCTGTGCAAGTATGTCATACTGCTGGGCTCTCCAGTCTTGCTCAAAGTAGTCCTGGTACTAGTGTCAGCCTTAGAAATATCAGTCATATCAGAAAAATTTGGAGATTTGAATGGTGTGTCAGTGGCACTTTTGCAGTAAAATGGACCAGAAGAATAGCCAGGCCTTTCTTTCTGTTGTGGTTGGTTGGTTGGTTGGTTTGGTTTGGATTCTTGTAGTTTTGCTTGGAGCATATTTGTGTTAAAATAGAGGCTTCTTCTAACACAGGGCAACTTCTGTTTGATCCTGCTGCAAATATCTTTCATCTTCTCCTACTCTCCACCCCCATCATTTCTGTGTCTGTTTTGTTTTGGGGCCTTGATTCTGTGTTTTAAGGTTTGACAACTTATAACCACTCGGGGTGTTGTAATAGCCCGTAGAAAGAGACTTTTTGATTCATGTGTATCCAAGTGCGTGACTAAACCCTCCCTGTATGTTTTGCTGGTGTCTGGTATTAAACTTCTTTATACTTTAGTCACACATTAAGAAGTGATGCATTTATTTTCATAACTGAATTCAGTGTTCCAGCACTACACTTTGTAGAGGGAAAGATAACGGAAGAAAGCAAACATTGCTATTGACTTGCTGTGATGTGTGATCTGCCAGTCAAAAGATTTTAGAGGTTTTTGTTTAGAAGAGGAACGTTTAGAGGGAGGGAATGAGGATGGCTAAAACCCAAAAAAATTGCAGCTACTTGCTACTCATTTCAAATCTTTGTCCAGTGTCGTATGAAGCTGAGAGAGAAAGATCTTTTTCCTTGCATGTATTAAGTTGACTTGACGTGTGGATACATTATATTCTTGTCGTAGTTGTAAGCATCTTAATGTAATTTTAGGGCTTCTTAGTTTATTTTGGTAGAGCTCTTGGATTTCCCTTGGTTTTATTATTACTTGGCTTTTATAGTTTTATTTTCTATTGTATCACCAAACTTTCAGTTTAATTTTTAGCAGTGAAAATATAGTAATAGTGAAAACTGTTCAAGGTTTGTTATCTTGATCTAAGGCTCTTGGAAATATCCTTTAGAAGTGCAGAACACAGCGGTTTATTCTGTTTTGAAGAAGAAGTCAATGATTCAACATTAGTAGCTGACATGTTGATTGTCAGCTTTGTAAACCTTTTAAATACAGTTTTGGGTTCAATGTTTAATTTGCCTGAAAGGGGCTCTAAGAAGTTCTGACTCAACATGTAAAGCTGAAGGGATGGGGCAGTGCCCTCTGATCAATTTGCAAGGTTTTTCTGGACATTCTCTAGCACTTTCTTACCGTATTTGAAAGCTTTTTAGTCTTGCTTTGTCTTGCTCTTGATGTTCCTCGCTAGTGTTTAATCAGTCCTGAATACCAGGAGAACTTGTGAGGAAGAGATGACTCTGAGCTGTCCTGATCCTTTGACAGAGGTACCCAGGTCTGTGATGGGCAGGTGTACTCTGTCTCATGCACAGCTTTGAAGCTCAGTACCAGATGAAAAACTGGACAGTCTTTATTATTCCTTTCCGTGCCAGGACTCATAGTTCAGCCTACCCAGTCCAGCCACTGACACCTGACAGGTCCCAGCAGGAAAGCATGTCCCAACACCAGGCTCAGCTTTAAATCTCCTCAGACTCTTCTGCTGGAGAAGACCTCTGGCTTTTGAAGAGCAAATGGCAACTCAGGAGCATCCTAACTTTGGGATCAGATGGAATAATCACTGTAGCAGTGGGTACTACTGATAGATGCACGAAAAAGTGCCAGCATGGAAACTAGAAACATGTGAATTACCATGGAGATGAATACAAACTCGGTAAGGGCACTTTCAGCAGAGCTGTCTCCTTGGCAGATTCATCAAAATGAAAACTTTTTGTGGAAACATGTCAGTTGACAGGAGGAAGATCTTGGAACAGATGCTAGCTTAAAGCCCAGGATATTCAGCCGAGCTATGGGGGAACCAGATTCAGATCCTTACCCTGAATAACTTTTCCAGATCCTGCTCTTTTTCTCTTTGGCTTCTTTTTACGTTAAGTAAAAAAATGTTGAAAGCTTTTGAAAACTTGATATTTTGGGTGTAGTTCATGTTTCCTGATCCAGCTCATCATCTTGGGAATATTGATAGAAAAGCCTCATTTTGCCAGTCTTTAGCTCTGCTGTGAAATCAAGGTCTTCTTCTCCTCTCATGTAAAAGCATAGTAGTCAGGAAGGGGAAAGAAAGACTGATAAATCACATATATGGGAAGGAGAATATAAACCTTTTCAGTTTAACCTGGATCACACCTAATCATCCTTCTTTTTGAAAGGTACAGTGATTTTTAGCATGGAAAATTTGATCCTATCCTGTGCATTGTCTGAGGTCAGTGAAGTGAGTGAGGCAGAAACCCAGGTGGATCTTAACTCCTTTATGTTTAAGCTCTTTTCTCAGGCAGTTCAGACTACCTTACTCAGCTCCAGGATCTTTCCTAACGTGATGGGTCTTTCTCTTCATTCTGCAGAGTGGTGAACCAGTTCTGCAAGGACACCTTAGCCTTTAGAAGTCTTTTCTTCCTTGCTGTTTTAAGATTCTGTTCCTCTGCATTATCAGTCCCTTCTGTGTGCGCCAGAGGGGGAGTCTTTGGCTGTTTTTCTGGGCCAGGAGTTCATTGCAGACTGCACTTGAATCCATCTCTCTCCAAGTTTCTCAGCCTCCCTGATGTCACACAGCCTTCTTTCCATCTCCTGCAGCTCAGCCACCTGCTGCAGGGGGTCCCCCACCTGAGAGCACCTTTTGCAGGCAGGTCTGGTGCCTGCCCTTGCCCCAGGAGAAAGGTTTGGGTAATTCCTGCAGTCTGAGGTCTGTGGTGCAGCCTCTCCCTTCAGCAGCTCCCTCTGGTTGGAGAAAAGGTAAGAAAAAAATGTCAATAATCATTCAGCAGTTTTGCTCTTCAGGGGCCATTTTCTTAGGTAAAGGGGTCAAGCAATGTTTTGCCATGTAACAGATTTTCCCAGAAGTTAATAAATTTAATGCAGCTTCTTTGATTTGCATTATTGATACCAATAATTGTTTTGGTCAGGCTTTCGTGGGGGTGGCTGAAAAATAAAATTCTGCCTGCTTAGAGTTTTTACCAGTATTGCTTCCCTCCGAGGCTGAGCACAGAAAGTTGTATTAAACAGCAGAGTACCATTGGTTGCTTCTGGAATTGAATATGTGACATAGGAATGGAGGAAGCTGTGGGTTTGTCTTTGCTCCAGAGCTCAGGTGAAAGAAAATAGATGAGGTGGAAAGGGAAAGAGAGTTGTTTTGGAGAAAAAAGTCCTAAAGATTGAGGAGAAAAAGCTAAACCCCATGGTTTGGGATAATCCTCAAAAAATTTCCAGCCTTTTGGGTGCGTAGTTGAAATGAACTGATTTTTCAGAGGCTTTTCAGATTCAACTCCAGCTATTGAAATGTCAGGGGAAGACAAGGAAATCTGCTTTCACCCAGGAGGATAACTTTGAAAAGTAGTAGAAAGCTCTTGCATTCATCCATCCTCAGAGAGCAACGAGCTGATCAATACTGACAGGAACAAACATGAAAAGGAGCTGCTGTAGAAATTCAGGGGTAAAGGCATTTACAGTTCTGCAGAGCTGAAGAAGCCTGCAAACCTTAAAGAGCTCTGTGTCCCAACATCAAGTCCTTTTACAGCTCCCAGGAGTGAAGGGCTGGAGGAGCCCTGTCCTCTCCCTGTGCTCCAGGAAGGCACTGGCTGTGAAGGAAAAAAAACTCCGTGGCACCTGATAACTTGTATTTAATCTGGGATATAACAGTGAGACAACAGTGTTAGATAGCAGATACAGACCCCTCTGGGATGGCAAATGGCTTTTCTGTGTCCTTCCTGAAAGGTGATCATGACAAAAGTGGGCAGATGTCCTGCCAAGGGAGCAAGGGAGGTGAAGCTTCAAACAAAGGCGAAAGGAACTAAACACCACGATTGTATTCTTTGGCCTCGACTGCTTATTGAGAGTAGGCAGGGTACAAAGAGGAGATATTAACTGAAAATTGAATCTCCTAAGAAAATTTCTTCAATTTGTTCAGCTACATTACTGCACTGTTGGCTTGTTCTGTAGACTGCTGAAGAGAAGAGATAGTTTTGTTGCAAACTGAGTTGGGTAAATTTTTTTTTTTTTTTAATTTTTTTTTTTTTAAGAGAAAATGTAGCAATCTGTAGGGCTCTGGACTAAGTGGCTTTAATTCATCTGGCCAAGGGCAGGTAAATGAAAGTGAGCCTCTCCCCTTCTGCACACATGTCAATTAAATGCTTCCTTTCAAGAAAGCTGAAATCTTCCCTCAGGAAGGAAAATTTATTTTCTTACCTTTTAAACTTGGGTTTTGACTGTCACTTTTGAAATGGCATTTTTAGTAAAATATGGGTAAATAATGAAAAAAAATCTGGAAACTTTTTGTCTCATCCTTCTTCACAACACAAACACACACACAACCAGAAATACTTCATTTTGAAGCCAAACAAACAATTTTAGTTTAGAGACAAATAACGTTTTTCCTTTTTTTCAGCTGGATATGGAAAATATTTTTCATGTTTTGTTTTCTTTCCTTTCTTTTCTAATTTTAATTTTTTAAGATTAAACTGCCATATAAAATAAATCCCAGCTCAATCAGCTATCATTCCACATCTTAATTTTAGCTGGGAGACATTTTATTGTCAAGTAAGTCTATGTTCACTAAGTTCTTTGGAAACAGGCATTGACATTCTCATTGAGTTCTGTTACTTCAGATATGCTGTACTGTTTGAAATCAGTAATCCCAGATAACTGAAAGGCAGCATTCATCATATACAAGGAAATAAAAAAGAAGCTATAAGATAATGCAAGGCAGAGTCTCCAGATTTATATGTGAAGTTTGATTTTTGCTTCCTCTCTTTGTGGAAAAAAAGTTGAGCTCTGTTGGTTGCACTGGGTTTCTCAACAGTAAAAAAACCCAACCTCTGATTTTTTATGAGTTTTCTTTGGAGGTGGAGTTTGTACATGGATCCCGAATGTCTTGGAAAGGCTGCTGCTCATGGCTCAGCATATAGTGAAACAGGGGCTCTCTCATCTGTATGCTTTGGCAATATTTGTAGAAATTCAGTGCTTTGAGACTTCTGTCAGATTTAGTGGCACAAACAAGTGGTTTCATATCGAGGGAAGCACACAACTTCTTTAGGAAAACAGGCAGCTACCTCCAAATTGAGAAATATTGATTCTGGAAAGTGGTGAATAAGTGCATATTGAATAACTTGGGAAATGAAAACTTTGCAGTTAAAAGCAAAAGAGCCCCAGGGCTGACCACCTCCAGGTAGGAATCTAAATCAGTGTATTAATTTTAATCATTCTTTCGAGAACCCTTTTTCTTGCTCTCTGCAAGGTACCCAGGAAGACGAGTTCCCAGCTTTGACACTTACTGTTAGATGCATTAAATTAAGCAGTGTAAATCAGACCCTGAAAATTTACCATTTGTCTAGCTTTGTGCAGAAGGTGGAATTTCACTGGGCAGGATTGCTGACAGGTTTTTTTTTCCGGGATCATTTTAAAATGTGTGTCTTTTCTATCACCAGTTATGCTATTTTCCACTTGGTGAGGCATATGTCTCACTAAAGAGCCTGTTTGGGGGTTGCTGGTTTAGACAGTTCTCTGCTTTTGAGTTTGTTTTTGTTTGTTGTTTATTGTTTGTTTGTGTTTTCTGGGTTTTTTGTTTGGTTTTTTTTTAATACTTAACTGTCCTTTCTCAAAAAGCTGCAGAAATTCTAGACTAAAGGTTACACTTTACTTCCCTGGCATCCCCATCCATGAGCCTTTCTGGGAGGTGAGCATTGCACAAGATACCATCTAAGCACTGGCAGGACTGCAGTGTATTCCTCTGACTGGTCTTTGCTTAGATAAGCCTGCAGCAGCATCTCTATATTTATGCCCATATGTGCATATGTTTGAGTGAGTAGTAAGAGGAAAAAATTCCAAAAGACCGCTCCCATCCCTTCCCCTGGAAAAGTGGTGATGGCAGATGTTCCTGTTTGTCCTGCTGGAAGGGCTGAGCTCACTGTGGTTACAGAATCTTCTCATCTCCATGGTAATGAATGTCTTCTAGAAAATTTGATTTATATCATATAGTTGGAGGGTACTTTTTATCATGATTTTACCATGATTATCATGGTAAAGGTTTTATTAAGCAGGTTATTTTGCTGCTGTCTGTGTTACCATGTCAAAGAACCACTCACCACACTGTGCACTGTCCATGGCCATACTGAGTTTATATTAATTGTTTGCCATGGCTAGTGTTCTAACTTAATTTCAGGGCTATTTTCATCTGGATAACATATTGCTGAAGAAGTGCTGAATAATTTACAAGATTCACATCTAATTAATATTAGAAAACACCAGGAATCTAAATCTATTCTTGCTATTCTTTTGTGTTGCATATATAGTCTGACAACTACTTGCAGATTCCTCTGCAAGCCTCTCTACTGTTTAATGATGAAAAAATAACCTAAGCAACACTCCTTAACTTCAAGTGTGTTTTTCCATTTAGAAAGACTTCAGTACTCAGGAACTAAGTTCTCAGGAACTTAGTTATTAGGAAATGTACAAGCTAATATTAAGTGAAGATGGTTTTGAATTTTTTTTGCTTTTGTGGTATTTTTGACAGCTCAGATTATGAATAATATTGCTGGTTGCATTAGTATCAGTTTGGAAATATCTCCAGCTGTACTCTTAATGATCATATGTCAGGGGCCAATGCTACCTTTTACAGTATATGAAGTAATTGCTTTTTTTCCATTCTCAATCCTGCCTATTTTGGTAAATGCTGCCTGGATCCAAGGTGTAAGAATGGCCTTTTGGCATCAGATTGAGATCAGAAGTAATTCCTTTCTTTTGCCAAAATTTCCTTTATGTGGCCTCGATGAATCATTTCATCTCAGTGGCTTAACTCTCCATTTGCAGATAACATTGTATGATTTATCTTTTATGTTTTTTTTTCAGCTAAAAAAATGCAAACTAGTGACTGTTTCATAAATGTTTTAAGAAAGTTGAATCCCATGGAAATGCAGACTTTGCCTCTTTTCTGTCGCTATAATCAAAACCAAATCAGCTCTTCTTTCACTTGGGTATACACACACATTACTGAAACCTGCTGAAATGTCCAATGTACTGAAAAATGTACCTAAAATGTGGGTACATTGGGTGCCTTGGATCAGGCCTTGATGTAAGTTGTCCTAGTGATAAGTGCTCTTTCCCTGCTCGCTTCTCGTTGCACATCTGGAGATGCTGGATTTTTGTTCTTATTGCTGTCTCATGGTTTAATAATGGAGGAGGATAATAAGGACTAAAAAATTAAGAAAAAAAAAAAGGCACTGTTCTTGCTGTCACTTGCAGAGGACTGGAGAGAATTCAAAAACAATATTGGTCTACATAAATAATTGATGCAATCTTCAGACCAGTTGTCCTTTCATGAAGTAGCAGTTCAGGGAGCAGTGTCACTTCGTGTCTCTGTGAACAAGGGTTTTCGCAAGATGTCTCAAGAGAAATGGAATCACTTTGTGTGTTTGGAAGTGGAGTTTTGAGGTACCACTGAAGCCACTGCTGGCACAGTGATACACCATGGCAGGTCACAAAAAATTACTCCAGTACTGTTCAGTTTATAGGGGTGGTAGAACAATGCCTGTGAGGTGTTGCCTAAAAGAAATAAGAGCAAAAATCTCTGCAACACTGCTATGATCTTTGTGCACACCATCTGTCTGAAATGCCATTGAAGATCACAATGATCAATGGGACAGTACAAGATATATTGCCTTTCCACAGCTGTACTGCCAAGGGGGCCTTGCCTAAGTAACCTTTGCTTTAAATGCCGCCTTTAAAGGCCTGAAACACCACTGAGAATGAAAAGAAATGCAGTAGTGGTGGTAGTTGTGGGTCTAACTGTGCTCTGCTAAATCTGAGAATGCTCCATTATCGTTGACTCCAGAGAACACTTGAAATTTTCAGTTTAAAACTGGGCTGCATCTGTGACACAAAACAATCAAAGCCAGACAATGCAAATAAAATGTCCTGTGGAAAAGTGAGTGCTGAATTTTCTGAGATAAAAAAGTAACAGAAAACCAAGCTGTAGGAATACAAACAAATGGCGCCTTTAATGTTGAAATTACCCAAATTTTGCCAATTCCAAGTGCAGCTGTGCACTTGGTTGAGTTAGATTAAAAGAAAAGAATTTCCTTTAACACAGAGTTCTGCAAACATTGAAACACTGTAATAAATAAATAAATAAACAAGCCCAGCCAGGGAGCACAGATGCCACTTAATGTGGCAGTGTATTAAAGTTTGCAGTTACTTCTTTTAGACTCTTCCCTGGGGTGCCATGTGTCAGCCTCCTGGAGAAGGGACTGCAAAGTCTGATTCACTGACGTATTAGACGACATCTGTGCTTGCTGGTTTGGATTAGGGATACTGAATCAAAAAGGGTTTGATCTGCCTTACCAGCACTAAGCTGACATGAGGTTACACAGCTTTAGCTTGTTGGCTTTTCTGTCTGTTTGTGTTGGATGTGCTGTGAGTCAGCACTGGTTGGCTTTTTTTTTCCTTGGGGATTCCCGTTTTCCTGGGCAGGGGGTGAGGTGTGAAATGGGTTTGGCCATACCTGGAACCTGCAGAGGAAGAGCTCTGCATTTCACGTGTGCAGCTGAAGGAGAAATACAGGCATAACTCACAGGTGGGAAAAGGTGGCAGCTTGTCAGGGCACCAGCTGCTTCACGTGAGGTTGGCTTGGCTGTGAGGGGAAGAAAGCTCGCTCATGAGGGACTCTGCTGATCTAAGTCCCTCTGGGTAGTTTTTTTCTCCAGCAGAGTCTGTATATTAATCAGGAGCCACTGTGTCAGTCCAGCCCTGCTGTTGGTCTGTCAGCACATGGGATAGCCCTGACGAGAACAAGCAATTCAAAGGCTGCTGTCCTCTGATGGAGGGAAAAGACATTTATCATAGGAATTAATATTCCACAAATACTGGGGACATGGGCTTGCTTTGAGTTAGAGCCATACTACTGCTTCATATCTCACTCTTGTATGTAACTAAACCCCCTAAACAGATGTATATTTATTTCAAAAATTGTTTAAAACATGCACTGGGCTTCCTAAATATTTGGATGCATATTCCCATGTCCCTGATGGCTTTGACCTCCACTTGAACTTTCAGACAGGAATAGGAGTGCTTGGGGAAAAATTCAGATTATCTCAGTTCTTCCATTTCAATTCATTTTAGTGTAAATAACTGCAGAATTTCTCAGGCTAGAGAAGCTATTAAAGAGAAAGAGTGTTATTTCTGCTATTTTTAAAAATTAGCTTCTAATTGACATTACTTTCTTCTCCTAAATCATGTAAAATCTCATCCAGAGTAAGAAAATATAATTTCTAGCCATCATAAATAATGAAAGGCTCTCCACTTTATAAAGCACTTTTTTTTCATTATTTTTATTCTTAATTTTTTTTTTTTTCTGTGTACCTCAACATAATTCCTTCTATAATTGAGACATTGGGAACTAACAGGTAGTAGCCTTACTCTGGATACCACGTGGACTGAGACTGAATGAAGGCAAAATGCAAATGTAAACTAAAGGAGGCTTTTTGTTTGGTTTTGTGGTTTGGGTTTGTTGTTTTTTTTTTTAATTGATCACCTTCATAACTAATGACTCATGGTAAACCTTTGGCATATGGTCATAATATGGAGCAAGAGGCTGCCATTACCATACGAACATGGTGAAAAATTATAGGAAGAGTCACTATTCTTCCATCACCAGGGGACTTTATTAGGGAAAATAGCATCACTTCAAGGCTTCAGTGTGATGTTTTGTGTTTTGCTCTAGGTCTTCTAACTGGTAACTTCCCAGCCTTTGTGATAGCTACCCCTCTGTGGAAAGATTTAAGAGCCATTTATAACAAAAACCTGTGTTTCCTTTGGCCTAATTTTGGTTTTGAGGAATTTGACAGTAATTGTAGCCCCGTTCACATGTGCTTCTGGAATCCATTTACTGGATTAATGTCTTAAATTTAACACATTAGATTAGGAAAATACCTTAAGTTAACCTGCATCCATCTCAACACACAGAAATAGCCAACCTGGGAGACCCTCATCAGACAGAACAGTCCCAATCCTCTCCAGTCATTCTGGTTTAATGGCTCTCTCTCCTGCTTGACAGTGCCTGCTTGACAGTCCAAAAAACTGCTTATGTGCTGGTTCAATCATCACAAAAATCTGGTATTTCTGCCTTTGAAATACATTAATAAAGTTTGAGATTCATGGATAAAAGCTAACTGATGTTTTTGTCAACCGGACATGGGAGAAACAAGCTGCCAGACATCCATATTTTTGGCTGAGAGCATTCCACTGAGGCAGAAGCTATCAAAATACAATCTGGTGCCCATCCTGACGGATACACAGCACTTGTGTGACATAGGCAAATGTCAGCTTGGGGTTCACAGCCAAAACACATTTAGCTCACAAGAGCAGAAAGCCTAGTGCTCTAACCCTTCGTTCTTCGGCTGGAAATGCACTGGGCTGAGTGAAGAATGAGTTACAGGGAAAGGCAAATACACACTTATGTTGGTGCTCAAGCTGAAAACAGTCTAGTAATGTGTGTGCTGTGCTTTGCAGGGCCCCTCCAGAGGGGGCACATCAGGTGCAGGAAGCAGAGAATCTGCCCCTGGTGATTTTGCAGCCAGGATGCAGCATCATAGGCTTAATGTTCAGCTCTGATGAAAATACAAACAGATTATGTGAAAAGAGAGTTTTGCTGTAGACAACATATTGGTGGGCACTAGAGTGGTGTATTTACTGACAGAACACAAGGCAGAAAAAGTCTTATATTTATTTACATAAGAAAATATACAAAGGGACTTTCAGGTCATTCGTGTGAGTCCTTGCTATTACATTCTTCCAGTCTTGTGGGTTTTGCTTCCTCTTTGGGAAGATTAGGAAGCATAAGGAAAAGCAGAAGCCGCCAAATTAGAAATTTTGGGTTACTACCACATATCCTTGAAACACAGATCTGCCCTTGAGGACTTCACTGGAAGCTGTGTGAAAAAAGGGATTGGAATCATTGAAATTCTATGTGAGTAAATGCAGACATAGCTATTACTTTCTTTTTTTAAAAAAGTAATTACAACACTGCATCCTATTGAATTGACTATTATTTTAGAAGAATGATAGCCCTTCATTTTTTTTTGACAAACCAATCAGATGCAAACAACAGCAAATGGGTATTTACCTCCATGACAGCACCAACAAATCAGGCGTGATACATCTCAGGGCAGTTTTCTCCTCCACGTAACCGTGTCTGGTTTTCTGCCTGCAAAAGATGAGCAGCAGGACAGGGAAAGGTATATGAGCCTTCCCCAGAGAAAATGTTCCAGAGGAGGAAGCAAAATGCAGTGATGTACCACCCTGCTCTCCTCCAGTTTCTGTGTACTTCCCATCTCCATAATTACCTGTGTGGAGGGCTCTGGCTTGTCTTGGCTGATTCTAGAGCTCCAGACTCCCCTGACATTGGAAATCTAACAAACAGCAAAAGCGGCAGGATGCTGCTAGGATCACTGCTAGGAGCCATCAGTAAGATATATTAACTAAGTATCAGGTACTTAACACATTTTTAAGGTTCCTGAATTAAGAACAATTGAAATTTTGAAGGGTACACCTATAACTAATACAAATATTCACTTATACGGCTTAACTAAAATATTCTAGGGCTTTGTATTTTTTCAGACTTTTTTATACTTGGCATCATGGACAGAAACATTTGTCCCTCTTAGCAACAGAGCCTGAGACTAAAAGCTCTGCACTTCCCCTCACAGGCAAGGCCTGTCTCATTTCCTCTTTGCTTCTCAGGAAGCTCTTGTTAAAAACATCTAGAGCAGCTGGCATCTCTTACCACAGAGGACTTGCTTACTTGACTGTAGATGACAGAGGCATAATCAGCTTTTTGTTTTCCTAGTTTTTTTTCTGCAGAATACAAAGGCATGATTCAGGGAACTTTCTATTGCACTGGGAAATGTAGATTCTCATAGTGTGCCCTATGTCTTTTAAAAAAAAAAAGTCAACTTTTTTTATGTTTTGTTTTTCTGTGATAATTCTCTGTGGTGGCAGGAGCTGTGATAAGAGATCTATTTGATAGTTCTGTTCCTACATTTGATTCAATCCTATAACTGACAGTCTATGCATTTGAGAGAGGTCTCAAACTGGAAATACTTTATCGTAGTCCACAGTGAGTTTTATAAGTTCCACAAGTCCAAGGAACACAAGAGAGCATTTTGAAGAGCTGTACATTCATCCCTTTGCAAGTAACTTGCATCTACACAAAACTATATAGAAATGTAAGTAGTATATCTTGCATATGTTAAAGCATTTGTGTCCTAGCATTCAGTTACTGGGCTTGAAATTCAAAAGCTTGAGGTTTTAAGACTTGAATCTTAAGCTTGAAATATGAGTCCATCATATTGAAGTAACTGAGTTTACTAATAGATTGTACTCGGTGTGAACAATAACTGTAGAGTGTCACCCAGTGAGGAACTTTGTCTGGTAAGAATAATGGATCCAAATTCTCACTCACATCACTATAAATCAGGAGTGACTTCAGTTAAGTAAGGAGAATTACTTAATCTCTGAATCTGTGAAAATAACTGTGAGAGGAGAATGAGATCTTCTTTATTTACTGTTCGAACAACTCAATGTTTGAAATGGGCATTTTTGGCTACATGTGCTCTAGCAGGATTTTAAATTGTCAGAATTAGTTAAAATCACTGTTTTTACTATACATAGGATGTTTTTAATGGTGCTTTTATTTTCTTAGTGCCTTATGTTCCTCCTTATAGAAAAACAAACAAACAAAAAACGTTAAGATCATCAAAACGTTTACTACAAAATGTGGATGCTCCATCTATTTGTTTATATACAAACATATATAGTGCAAGCCAGACAAGAATAAAAAAAATTGGTATTCAGCCTAATATGAAAGTGGTTGTTAATATACTGTGAAAATTAGTCTCTTTCTCTCTTGAAATGAAAGGACAGATATTGTAAAATCTCTAAGAAGCAAAGACATATCACTGAAAATATCAAACTGAACTTTATGAGATACTCTGCTCTTGTTGATAAAGGTTTTTCAATTCCCCACCCAATTGTCTCCTTCTTCACCTCCATTAGGCATCCTGTAAGATGCAGCAGGTGGAGGGAGAAATGCTTTTGGCAGAACCAGCTTGCCATTTCTCAAATGACTTCACTGACCCTGGGCTGCATTTTGGGCATCTGGTGGAAGAATGTATTTCCCAGAGGATTTCAGTCAGTATTCCCAGTATTTTTACAGATGGGGATGTTGTGTTGCTCAGATCGAAGAGCAACAGGTGTGTGAAAAAGGTGTTAGGAAGAATTAAGCTGAATTATAACTGGTTCTATTAGAAACTTTAACCTACACTACCTCTACTACCAGTATGAATAAATTGCTGCTCAACCTGGAGCCAATATGTTAGTATGAGTTCGCCCTGTACGTGTTTTAAATCTTCTGGTTTGTGCTTGGGAACCAGAATACCCTGAAGGAGCTGGAGGTTTCAGCAGAGTGGCTGTTTGGGAACCTGTGCAATCCCTGGGACCTCAAACTCGGGGAGTGTTGGTACTGCCATGGCCCCACTGCCCCTCCGTGGGGCACAGCTGGGGTGCACAGCTTCCCGAGCAGGAGCAGAAGATGCTCTCCACAGAACCATTCATGTAAGGAAAAAGTAGGGCTGTATTCACTGAGAGTCTCTGCTCTCTGTCAGGCAAATCCCAGTGAAGTCAGCAAAAGTTCTCAGGGGCCTTTTCAGGATTCTATCACATCAGTCATTGCTGCCTTTTGCAGTCCATAGCAACAGAACAAATTTCACTTGGATCCAGTCAGCTTTTTTATCAAGGTGTGCTCCCATAAAAGGAGGACTTCAGCTTTGGCTGCACCCGACCAAGTGGTGCTTTAGATCCTGGGACACCAGTAAGAAATACAAATCTCCCTGGGAATGGAGAATATATTACCAAACTGTGAGAAATTTTTTACAAGACTGTTGCAAGGTCTGTTTCTGAACTCTGCCTATGTTTTTAGTGACCTTGATCTATTGTCATGTGCCGTGTCTCCAGAGGTGGATGTGCTGTCACAGGCATGGGGGGCTGAGTTGCTGAGAAGACACTAACTTTTGTCACATTTTTATGAACAATATGCCTCTCAGTCTTCCCTTGTTGTGTCCTAAATCTGTAAGGACTATAGTAGGTGCCTAATAGAGATATAGTCCAGGTTGATATTGGATATACTCTTTTCCCCTCTTCTCCTATTAATAATAATAATAACCTGTCAGCACAAGGCATCTCAGAGCTTCTGTCTTATTTTCTTTAGATTTTCCAAGTCTGTGGTTTCGTCTTTGAAGCCTTTTTTTTTTTTTTTTTTTTCAACTGTGACCTACCCAAATTCACAAGATTACCAGTATCTGTGCTGGAAAATAAAAAGAAAGACTGCATATGAAGGGATGAACATTT
Organism: Pipra filicauda; assembly: GCF_003945595.2. Classification (NCBI taxonomy): domain Eukaryota; kingdom Metazoa; phylum Chordata; class Aves; order Passeriformes; family Pipridae; genus Pipra; species Pipra filicauda. Next base: position 813,126 of record NW_024104440.1, read on the forward strand.
CATTTCATCAGATGAAAATTTTAGTGATTCTGGCACTGATCCTTTAAATTTGTGGTGTGCTACCTGGATGAGGATATGACTTAATGATAATTACATATAAAAAGCTGTATGGCCAGATGGTGTCCATGGCAAATATATGAGCAAAGATGGTTTTCATTCATCTCTAGTTGTAAAAAAAGCCACAAGCAAACAAAAGCAGTATGAAGGGCAGACTTCACTTTGCCCAGTTGTTCCACTTCTGTTTCTTGTAGTTCATCAAAGATTGGCTCTTGTCTCAATCAGTAGTAATTGATTTGGTTAATTTGGATTCTACTGGACTGTGCCAATAGTTATTTCAATACAGTGTTTTGAGTGGGGGTAAGGGAAGCCCAACTATATAAATATATATATATATACACACATATATATGCACACAGACTTTAAATGTGTCTTTCAGCTCTTTGGGGTCTTGAACAACTCTTCTTGATACACAAGTTGTGATCTATTTTGTTTTGTTAGGTCGAAAAAAATTTTTCCTTCTATTTGCTGCATGGAGGGTTCCTCTAACAACCACTTCATGCCAACTCAGGAAAATAAATGATTTCCTGGAAGGCAGGATGCTCAGACACCTGTGTGATGCTGCTGAAGCAGACACTGCAAACTGTACAGTGCAGGCTCATTTCGAAAGAGGTGCATGACAGAAAAAAAGAGAAAGTGACATTTACACTAACTTGTATTTTTCCTTATTAAGCACTTCCATGGCTTTGTCAGTGCTGCAAAGAGAAAGCAAAAAGAGCAATAAAAAATTCAATCTCTATAATTATGTCTGGTGAACCCAAAGGCGCTAGTTTAGTGGGGAAAGAAGAAATTGTTTGATTTCCAACAGTTTAAAATCCAGAGCTGTGCAGGTGACACAGTACCTTTATTTCACTTGGTTGTTTTCATTCAATATTGCTTTTAAAATTAATGTTGACCTTCAGTGGCTATGGAAATAGCTATCAGTATGCAGAAGATTAAATAAAGAAAGAGTGCACAGTAAATAAGTATATCAAGATATAACTGATAGAGCAACTACAATGTCCCAGTAAATAAAACTTAGAGCAGTATTTCCTGTCATGCACTGGTTCCTCAGCACTCTGACCTTGATTGTGGATACAGCAGGTGTAGGTTAACCTGAATGTTATCCATCATTCCCATGGGCACTTAGGAAAACTTGTCTCAAAAAAAAAGACACTTTAAAATTACTTTTTTTTGTTATTATTATTATTATTATTATTATTATTATTATTTTTCTGCTGAAGCTTAAATTCTCCAGTATGGTACTGACAGTTATAAAGGGTGCACAGATCCTGGGATACAGGACCTGGTTTACAAGGGTACAGCAAATAAAACTGAGTGGTTGAGCAATAAAATGGCAGATGAAATTCAGGGGGAGCAAATGGGAAAAATGTTCACATGAGAAAGAAACATAACCTCTGCTTTATCTCTGTGTATGTGTTAAACAAGATATAAATAAGATAATAAGGGATAAAATCAGACCATTCTCAGATGAGCAACTCTATATCCATGGTCTCTGCTCTTTGGGGGCTCTGCCTGGGATTTGAGCCATACCATGAAATCTATACTTGCTTTTTGCTGCATATCAGGCCCCAATCTCTGATAAAGTAGCACATTCCCACTGCTGCTTTTCAAGCACTTGCTGACAGTTACAAGAATAGTTCAGAGCTGCTCTGGGCAAGGGATGCTTTTCTGAAGGAGTCTCTTTCTGTGGGAAGTTTCAGCAGGAACTGAAGGCAGAATGTCCTTGTGTAGTTGCCCAGGATAAAGGGAGGGGTGTTGCTCTGCCAAACATGAAAGTAGTTCATGCGCAAAAACCGTCACAGGGATATTTTTGAAAACGTATGAAAAATATATGTGCAATATGTCGCTTTTCCAGGCGTGGTGCCAATGTGCTGAGTTCTTCTGGGCTTTTGTCTTCTGCAGAACACCATAAATTAGAACAGCAAAGGCAAAATAATCAAAAAAAAAAAAAAAAGAAAGAAAGGAAGGGGGAGAAAGCTGCATTTTTTGGCATCTTAATCTTATACATACCTCTGTTCATAAAGCTAAGGGTCTGGCCTGTCTTTCCTTAAGGCTCTTCCTGGGTGGGGGATATGTTATCAGGCACTTTGTTAAGGATTGAACCATGTGCAGCTGAATTGAGTTTCCCTTCATGTTGACTTTAATCTAATTGGAGTCGTGGCACATGTTAATTTGCAACCTGACTTCCGTGCCAGGTCTTGGCATGCTCTGCACGTGGGGGCATCCAGCTGGAGATGGTTCTCATGGAACTGATTTTCAGTCTGGACTTTTTCTGTTTTTCTGAAGCGCATGGAACAGTTGGTGTGGAATGTGGAAACGACGCTCAGAGATTTTTGGAGGGAAGTTAATACGTGCAGAAAACATCCTGCTGACAGAGGCTGCCCAGACCTTTTCCAGTAGAGAAGACTCTTTACAATTTTTATAAGCTATGTCAAATGTCTTTGACTTTCACAGAAGGTGTATGATATTTAACTGGAAGTCCCTGGGTTTATAAAGAAGCCCACAGTTCTTTCTCCTGTGTATTCCAGTTAACTGGGTTATAAGCTCATACGAGTCGCTGTTTCTCTTCCACATTGTTGTATTCCCCAAGAAAATTATGGTATCTACCCTAATTAATATATGAATATGAAACACTCTGAAGAGCTAAAACATAATTTAGCCTCAGTAGCAGTGCTAACACTGCAATGCTACACAAAGCACACGGTGCAGAGTAGCAATCCCAGTTTGAAGGGAGCTGCTGGGCTCCCATCCCACCCAGACACCTCCAGCCAGGTTCATGTGAGCCCCCAGTCTGACATCTGGGAGATCCTCCAGTGGCAGGGGGACAGTGAACTGAAGGAAATAGATGAGGAAATATAATTGTAATAGTGTGTTCTGATTGTTTCTCACGGTGTTCTAAATTGAGAGCCAATTGGGTCTGCCATCGTGCCCTCAAAAATTAGAAATTATGAGATTTACTGTTGCCTGCTTAACCTGATTTTTTTCCTGCAGCGTTTCTGGTCCAATCTCTAACTCCTCAGTGGTATCCTGTGTTTGTGGTGCTGCTTCCAGCAGAGAAGTTGCCCACAGAAATGACAGAGGGAAGATTTCTTGGGCCTCTCTAATTCTGGCATGTGCTAACTTTCAATTGGGTGACTTTGCTGCGTCCTTTAATGTAGCTATTTTTGTGTGTGTGTGTCTATAAATTAAAAATAGCTCTATAGAAATAATTTTAAAACCCTGGAGTGTTTAATAGCAAGCAATTCCTTTTTATAAAAAATTTATAACAACTTATAAAATGTAATCAACAGAGAATTGTGCCCCCGCTTTTGAATTCTTTAGGTGGTTTTAAAAATAATACTTTAAGGATGTTGGAAATGGCAGCATGAAGTGTTTCTTTCCTGTTGAATAGCTACTAAAATAAATTATTTCAACTGTATTAAAAATATGAAAAGCCTACCACTGTTACATATACTTGAGCTGCGTGAAAGCACCTTCGTTTGATGGGATAATTGCTCTGGCATATATAAACATAATTTATTTTACTGAGGTTTAAATATTAAACTCCAAAGTTCTTCAAAATGAGGTCCTAATAATGAACTACTTTACTATGCCTACAGTCAGAGGTGTTCAGCTTAAGTCAGTTTATGAGAAATTTAAATATTAGGGTTTTATTTCATCTTCATTTGATGAACTTCCAATAAGCAGCAAACACTATAGTAGAGGCTCAATGCAAAGAAACTGTGAAGAAATATTTCTGAAAAGCAACATTTAAAAATCTATAAATTGTAAAAGGATAATAGATTGTGGAATACAATTTAAAATGCTGTTTAGGGAGTAGACAAAATACCAAGTCTGCTGTGTCCAGATAAAAGTTGGTTTAAAAAACTTTACATGACCACTGGAGATGGTAAAAATGTCAACTGGTTTTAACAGTTTTAGGGAAGTTAGGTTGTATTTCCCCAACCAACATTTTTCTAGGAAAATTGTGATGAGGGTTTTTTTTGAGGTAACAGGTACCATCTAGTTTTAATTTCTTTGTAAGGAAACCTGAAAGTGGTGGCCAAGAATGAAAATGATTGGTGAAGTTATTTGAGCGCCAAAGCAATACTTCAATCCAAGGCAAAATAAATAAATAAATGATCTTTTTGCCAAAATCTCTTGTGTTACACAAACATCATCCTTGTCAAACGGAGCAGTTGGGTAGAACAAATCCTGGCATTACACTCCCGAGCCTTTGTTGAGAGCCACGGGGTAAATCCGTAGCAATGTAACAGCTGGGATGTTTGACTGTGTGCTGTGCTGCAAAAATTACAACACTCTGCCTAAACGTGGGAACAGGAGAGAGTTGTAATAAAAAGCCAAATGTAGATAACCAATACAAACACTCTTCCGTAATAAAATGTTTTATTTGCCTTCACAGCCAAAAATTTCTTCCTTTCATAACAGGCATATTTGTAAATATTGAATTTTAATGAACGAACGCTAATTATTGCAGATCAAAACAAGCCTCTGAAAGTTCAGAACCACATTCTCAGTAGAGCTTGTTGGCTTTAATATAAGGCATATTTTTGGTAATATTCCTTGTGCAACTAAACTTTGCAGTGTTACTGGCCCTCTTGTCCTGCCACCTATTGTCTGTTCAGTTCTACAAGCTCTAGGGATGATTTATGTGCTGTAGGTATCTGAGATGAGTTAGAAAAATATGTTCTGCAGTCTTGACCTGTGTAGGATTCTGAGGAAATGCCTTATTTGGGGGTATAAAGGAAAAGTTGAGCACCAAGATTTAACAAACTGCTACTTTCTACTTCTACACTTCTTTCTCGGAAGGGAAACTGTGCTTCAAGACACAGTCTTTCCAAAGCCCTCTCTTCCAAGCTTGCCTTCTATCCATTAAAAAAAAAAACAAACCCACAATTAAAAAAATCACAAAGCCCCACTAAATTTCAAAGAATAAACACATTTTTCTAGCATTGCTGTCGCCTCAGCTTTGCAGAGCACAATTTCCCCTTAGAAACAGTTTCATGTTCATTTTACAGGTTATTCCAGCAGGGATGGATTGTGAATGGCATCCTACTGACCCTTTGCTGGCTCCAGCACTTTACAGTGTGTCAGTGTGAACATGCTGCCAACCAGTCCTTCTCCCAGGGGCTGGAATGAGAGTCTACCGTAACTCTTAGAAGGAAATTCTTACAATTCTCTATTTTCCTTAAACTGTTACATGGTAATGTACATATCTGATTACATTGATCCTGCCAAAAATGCCCAAAACCCTCCAAAAAACACCCAAGCCAAAATGATAGATGGGCTTTTCTGTTCTTCTTTGGTTTTTGCTGTTTGCTTGTGGGTATCTCTGTCCATCTCACACCCCAGCAGACTGGTAAACTGCCACCAGTATCAGCAAGATCAGGAATTGTGCTACAGCTGTCCTTGGCCTTTGTTATCAGGCCAAAAATAACATCAGCATAATCTAGTGCTGCCAAGATTGTAGCAAACTATAATGACATATGTTTTGTTGGGAAATTGATGCTGTGACTCTTAATAAGAATAATAATGATAATAGTTGTTTGGCTGGTGCTGGTGGTGATTGCACAGTGGGGAAATGCTGCTCTGTGTCCTTCAGAGCTCCCTGGGTACAGGGGAAGCTTGTCACTGTTGGGATCTTGGTTTGCATTTAGAAATCTCCATATCAAATGCAAAACTGGTACCAGTGTTTGCAAATACAATCTAGGCCAGCTCCCAATGGGCATCATCCCAAAGCCAAACCACACTGGGAGAACTGGTAGAGATCACAGCCTTTGTCCAGAGTAAGGTTTCCATGTATGATAGTGGAGATGGAAAAACTTGTGTGTTACTTAAAAAAAAAGTATAAATATTAAAAAATCCTTGCAAGTGTTCCATTGCCCTGAAAAGACAGGAGTAGAAAGAATGCATCCAACAGCCTGCACTGACTTAAGTCAGTGGAGACTGGTTATTAATCTGTTGTGTGTCAGAGAATGTTGTGTATCTGGGCTGCTCCTCCGGTACAGTCCAAGGTGTACTTTGTGCAACTGTTCAGTGTGGAAGAGCAGGAATTCTGTTCTGACTTGAGGTAACTCTTGAGCACTACTTTCTGCTCTCTAGTGCTTGGAAAACCAGGCGAGTGCTCACTGGACTTTCTGCTTGGCAGGAATGTTTACTGCAGGCCTCCTTACTGCACAGGGCACAGACTTTTGGTATTGCTCGTCCATCCCCTGCTATTTTACCAGCCAACACCTCTCCAACAGTGCATGGAAGATTCTAGTTTGCCCATAAGCCACTTGCCACCCTGCATGTTAAAAGCTAAGAGAAAAAGGAGAAAAGTGTAAGGATTTTCCATCAGAGGCTATTCAAAGAGTGATATGTCACAGAGCCAGTATATCTTGGCTACCATCCCTCTCCTGGATTATTTTAGTGGCTCTGTCTAGCTCTGACACATTTTTATGGTTTATCATAAAAATAAAAGTGTGTCTATTACCTCTAGCCAGAATTTGGAGGGTATATTTAAGGATGATGCATAAAACCAGAAGCAAGTGAATTCATGTTAGGAATAATACAAAAGCCATCTTTAGTGTGTTGTGACAAGTATTCCTCAGGCAGCAGGACCTCCTGCAAAGTGTGGTTTGACAGGTACAGAGCCCCAAAACTCAGCCACCTCTGAGCTTTCCCAGGGAAGAGCAGTCTCTGGGCTGGGGAGGGCAGCAAACTGTTTGTAGATTGAGTGTAGCAAAAAAATCCCAGTCACTTCTGATACGAACACTCAGTGACCTGGTGTCCAAATAAGCCATGAGTTTGTTCTCTTTCTTCACTTTGATGCCTTCTGTAATTCTTTCTAGTTTCAGAATCTATTATAAAGTCAGTGAGAAGAAGAAGGAAGAATTTTCTTTCTGGCCAAGTATTAAAAATACCAGCACAATCACTTGTATTTCACAAGGAACAAACTTTCCAAGGAGTTTTAAAAGCTTTCTTTTTTTAAGAAAAATCTCATCAGTTGCTTCTCTTCAAGTGATGATTAACTGGAATGGGCTCTTCATACACTAACTCTTAGGAAAAATATTAGAAGGAGGGGAAAGATGCTGGATAAAGCAGGTCAACTAGATTAGAATAAATTTTTGGGGGTTTCATTTCTTACCTCTTTGTAACTCTTTTGGGAGCTGTATTAATGAAAATCAGGAACTTTCTGGCCTAGCAGAGATGTGTAATAGAAAATAAATATCAAGGAGACCCTCTGGGATTCTGTCCTCAGCTGTGGTAAATTGGAATAGCTCTCTCAAGGTTGTACTAAATTTTAACACCTGAGGATCTGCTTGTTAGTCTTTGCCTATTTGGTGTAGCTGAGTTTTGTCTTTGCTAAGTAACAAGTATGCAACTTATTAGTCAAATGAAGAATATTTTTGATGTGTTTATTTTTCCCTTCTGTAAGCAATGGGCTAGAAAGAAAAAAAATACGTCTGAAGTAACAAGATAGAACATGTAAGAAATTATTAAACTCAGAGAGAAGAAAAATGTCTTATTAGCAGTTAGTCTCCTTTCCCCTTACTGTACAAAAGGAAACATTAGAGATGTGATGCAGATGGGGGCTATAAAATCCCCAAACCAGGATGCTGACCTGAGATCCATCAGGCTTATGCTGCAAAAATCCTCAAAGAATGCTTGTTGGGGGAAATGGTGCTTTCAGGCATAATGTTTTAATTTAAAACAAATTATTGATACAGGAGGAAATAAACTTGTGGATATTGAACTAGGATCACTATATCCACAGTTCTATTTCTAAAGCTGCCAGATTTTTAAGAGGAGCATATCTGAAACATAAGGTAAGGAGTTGCTATGCACAAATTCATGGCTTGCTTCCAAGGCAGATAACTTCTCCCAACATTTGTATCTTTCTTCTCATATAATGTAACAACAAAGCATTAATCATGCAGATATCAATATTTAATGGTTATGTGGTTAATGCCTGCAAAGCATTTTGGAGATAAAAAGTGCTCTATAAATCTGAATGTAGGATATTTACTTGTTGTCTTATCTTAGTTGGATACAGAAAGGCTGAGAAACCAGTTCATGTTATCTGGAAGGGCAGGTGCCTGATGCTTCTGATACGAAATGTAAAATATCCTTTCCAAACCTACTGAGCTCTATGACAGTCTTTTCACTCTCTTCACCCTGCTTTGAAAGTTTGCATTATTGAAACATTTGTATGGTAATGAGGATACTGCTGAAACCTCAAAATACACTAATTAGGTGAAAAACAGAATTGGGAACATTTGGCCAGCTAATTAAAATGTCATAATTGGTGCTGCAGATACCATTGTAGCCTCATACAATTATATAAATGAAGACCTACTGTCTAATGAGGCACTGACGTAAGTGGGTTGTTGTAGAAAAGTAAGAAGTCAAGTGCAAGTTTTCCCTTCATGTCAACATTGCTAAAAAATCCCTCAAGATGGCCCTTTTTAAGTGATGGGTGAGTCACAGTCACTTTTCCTATAACACCTCCTTTTTGTTGAAGAGTTTCTTTTGGACAGGTTAGCAAAAGTTAAATGGCAGCTTCTGGAACCACTGCTGAATGTTCCAGAAGCTCGTGTACGTGAGTGTTCTGCTGAGCCTGGCCACAGGCAATCACTGGGTGACATGAACTCCTCAAAACATAGATGTTTGTTTTTCCTGAGTCTCACTTGCTCCCTTTACCTTCTGTATCTGTGTTATGGGAACTGTTCAGGTGTAACTAGGAGATAAAACATAGCAGAAGTTGTTTCCTTAGATGTCATTTTTGTCAACATCACTCTCAGCTGTCTGCTGGCAGTAGTACCTTGCTCAGCCAATAGAAAATGTGAGGAGAAAATATCCAGTTTATATGTTCTTGGAGAAGGTTTATTTAGCAGGATCTTAGATTTTGCAATCTAGAAGAGGTCATGTTCTTCCTAAAAGTCTCTGCTTAAAAACCTTGTCCTACATGCAAACAAGTGTCAAAACTTATGACACAAAATACTTAAATGTATTTACTTTTGAGTTTATGCATAAATCTCCCCAATTCTTCTGAAAGTTTTACTGAAAAAGCACGGATATGTTTTAAACCAGGCCTGTCAATATGATGAAGTCTCTGATAAATTGTATGTGCAAGGGACCTCCTCCATATAGCGAGGTTGCTTAATGAAAATACCGTGGCCATTTTTGTAGGGTTTTCAGACACAAAGCTGAACCTCTGGAATCCTAACAAAGCACTACCCAAAGTGATAGCAGGGAAGATTACAGGTAAAAATAGGATCTGGCAGCCCAAAGTCAAACCTGGCAGGGTGGGAGTATCTGGATACTGCAGAATACAGGGATGGAAAAAGAATTGTGAGGCACTTCAATAAGGGAAGACCAGGGTCGTCTTGGAAGGCTGGAGAGCAGTTTGTGACTTGTGATATTGCTGATAGTGAGCCTGAAGTGTGGCTTTGCAGAGGAGAGGTCTGCTGGCTTTGGTGGAGACTGGTGCAAACCACTGCCCCCTTTAGAGCAAGACTGTGCACATTTGCTAACAGAAATGTGCCAGAACAAAATGAGGGTATTCAGCCAAGGCCTCCAGGAGTAGAAGCACAGATATTTTTTTTTTTTTTTTTTTTTTTTTTTTTTTTGTCTCCTAAGTGTGATTGGAAAAAAAAAAAAAATTCTTCATTTGGTGAAACCATGTTGAGATTCGTTTCAACCTGACAAATAGGGGAGCATAGCAGAGAAGGCAGGTGAGGTATTTTTCGTTTATTTAAACTGGATTAAAAATAGGGTCTGAAATTTGCTGAGTGACATAACTTCCTTATGGCTTGCAGACACCAGCTGGAGACTAGCTGGGATAGTGGAGAAAACCTGTCAGGCACCTCAGTGCAGGCAGCTAACACCCCTGCTGAAAGCAATGGGGAAGATTAACACCCCAAATCAGTGTGCTCTCTCTGTGTTGAACACTCATAGTATTTTGAATGCAGGATGCTGATTAGTGTCTGCTTGGACCACGGGCTGCTGTCAGTTGGTTATAATTAGCTTCAGGCTCTTCTCCATGCTCAGAACTCAGTGCTCTGGGTGTAGGAGGCAAAACAATTACCAAGAATGCAGGAGGCTACTATTTAAATCTATTTACATAATTTTGCTATGTTGTTCTTAAAATATTTCTGTGTGACTGAAAAAACTCTTTCCTGGGTTGTCCTTTGCCAGAGCTATATTGGCAACTTTACTGAAAAGTTAGCTTTCAAGGGAAAAGGAGAGGACCTCCTGTGTGGCACTGGGCTGGTGGAGGATAAAACCATTCCCTGGGGGCAGGTGAGCAGAGATGCCACAGCCCTTCCCTGAGCAGTAGCAATGCCAGCCCATATCCCTCTGCACCACTCTCTCCCCATCCTAAAATAATTTCCTCCTTGACTAGGACAATTTTGAAAATGTCTGATTTTTGAAAAGTCTGTCATTAGTTGTGTTGACAAAGAGGAGAAAGAATTCCAGCATCACTAACGAGGTGTGTGGCACAGTGAACCAATGAGCAGTAAAAAATCCCAATAATTTTACTTGGATTTGTCTTCAAACTTCTGAATAATTTGTCACATCTTTTAAGTAGTAAGCTACATCAGCATGATCAAAACAGTGTATCCCCTTGTCTTCTCTGATGTCTGTTGGAGTAAACCTCAATGTACTTTGTGATGCCTGTGTTTAGAGACTTTAGACTCGATGACTTTGGTTCATTTAGAGATATCTTAAAAGAGGTCTTTGCTATAATTTTTAGTATACAGTACTTCTGAACCAGCACTCAGGAAAAAGAGTGCATTTTTTAAGGGAAATAGTTTTGTTATAAGCTGACATTGGCTCAAAAGTAAAATTAGGAGTGTTTGAGTGAGGGAGAAGAGAGAAAAATATAACCTTTTGTTCATCAGTGGATGTGCAGTTATGGGACAAAGGAGGACACATTTGGGATTCAATTCAGGCTCAGGGTTACAAACACTCTCTTCTAATCAGAAGCATACAGGTGAGAGACATGCTTTGTGCCTTTTGTGCCTCCCGTCAGAACAGATTCAGGTGCATGTATAATGCATGAGCCCAGTACCAGCACTGATGCAGAATAATCCATAAAATATGAAGCTGATGTCATGAATAATTAAAGCACAAACACACTCAGAAACACCTGCATGCAGCTAATAGGATGGGTTGGACTTGTCCTCTAGGAGTGATAGAAACGTAGAATTGGAGTTGTCCCTTCTCCCACTTGGGTGTACCGTGGGTTGTGTGGGGAACATTCCTCAAGGCACAGCTGCTGAGGCACCCCTCTGGATTTTCAGACTCCTGTTTGGGAAGGGAGTGAATGCTGTGACTCTCCTCAGCTACAGCTTCAGAGAGGCCACGGCATCTGTTTTCTTTAGAGAGAAATTACCAACGTGTTTCCTTGTTATAATATTGAAAAGGCTGAACTTTCAGCCTCCTGGTAAGTAAATGCCAGTTTTGTTTAAAGACAGTGCAGAAAGATGAAATATTTAGCTTTTATCAATAATGTACCCTCTAAGTAACAGTGCCTACATCGACACATAATCTGTGACAAACTTTCCCAGATCCCCTGATGCATTTGAGGCAAGCTCAAGGTTTTTTTAACTTGTAGTAGATGAATAACTTCTGATGTTCCCTGCAGAGATGGGAAAGAGAACTGAGACAAGAACTGAGCTAAGGGTATTGGCAGAAGAGAAGGTCATATAAATTATTACTGCTTGTATGGCTTGTACAATAACCCACTCACGTGGTGTTGGTATTCTTGCTTAATTCTTTTATGATCTCAGTGGAGATCTTGGTTCCATTATGATAGACATTGAACACAGAGCAGGGGAAAACATCCCTGTCTTAGAGCATTTGTTTTAAATAGAGGCGACAAATGGGGGAATCTTTTCTGGAGTTAAATGGCCATATTTTTTAAAATTGGTAAAACTGGGGAAAATATAAAGATTCATACCAGAGATGGATTGCACTTTTACCTGAAACAAGGAGAAAAAGGTTCTGTCATTTCAGGCAGCTCCCAGAATGTGTTTTAACTTATATTTCTGTAAGAGTGATTTGAATGTAATGAAAAATAGCGTCTGGCCTGTGGTTTATGTTTTATGGCTGAGCACATATCCTACTACAATATATTGCAGTTTCTGTAGTTATATTTCTAGGTTTTTATACTGCTGCTCTGACGAAGGAGTTCCAGCTGTGTGAACAGCAATCTCAGAGCTTTGTTATTTAAAATACCTTCTTTGGTTTGATGTGCTGGATCCTTAGGAAAGTCTTTCTGTACTCTTATTTCATGAAGAGAGACTGCATTACTGAAAACACACAGCTTTCAAACCAGCAAAATCATAGTGCTCTTGCTGGATCTCACATTGTGGGCTGAGTGCTCAAGGGATGTAGTGGGGAGAGTAGAGATGGAACAAGAGAAGCTGGACCTGTGGGTCAAGAGACAAAGCTCCGAGATGCCAACAAACCACATCCTTACAGGGACAGTTTGGATGGCATGTCTGCTGACAAGAGGGATAGTTTTCCTCTGGTTTCAAAGTTATGGATCTATGCCTAGTTTTGCAATAGACTCACTAACAAATATTGTTGCTTCTGTTTACATTTGCTGTTCTCACCTAATAGAGCTGGAGTGTGTTCCTATTTAAATTAGGCTATAGGCATTAGGCAAAAATAAGTCATTTTTCAGTTAATTCTAGAACTAGGACAACAGCCCCTTTGGAAAACGCTTCCTTTATCAAAATAGTACTCAAATGAGCCTGACGAAGCACAAAATGATTATGTATGATTCTCTAGATTGTTTTACCAGCTTAGTTTGCAGAACCAAAAGTTCTGAAATACTTTGTGGCTTGTGCCTTGCGTCAAACATCAACAAATCACCATTTGTGTTTATCTCTCGAGGTTAGACTAAGTGCTGAAATATTTTAGCATGATTTACTGCCAGGAAATAACCAATGACTCTTCTCTTGCATCCAGAAGCCATTAGATTCTGGGATGCAATGCTTTCTCTAAGACTTCAGTCTTTATTAAGGCAGACCCTCAGAACTGTAGAAAGCTTTCGGGTACCACCAAATACGCTGTTTAAAGGCAAAATAAAACCCAACAGCCACCCTAAACCCAAACAATCCTGTATATTATTATGGAGGAAGATGAACTGCATGTTCCTAACTTGATTTTTCAGTTCAGCATCACTGATCACAGTGGTAAACAAACGTCCATATCTGTGGCACTCTTTTTTCCATATACCAGAAACAAAGGAGCTGCAATGGCACTGGGACATGGACACTACTAATTGTGCATCCAGCATCTTTCCCACTGGCAGATTACTTTCCTTTAATAATTACTGAGTACTTCTTAATACTCAGGAAGTAAATTAATATAAACAAAATTACAAAATATATTCACTGTCCTCCAGTCACAGCAAATGACCGTTTGCAAGTGCACATCCTGGCAAGAATAAGGTTGTTAAAAACTATTTTCCTAACACTACTTTAATCTTTCAGTTTGTTTTTAATTATGGCTTTAAATCAATTTCAAGAAGTTTTTATTCAATTTTTATTCTCCGAAGCTGCTTTAAAAAGAACCAATGTGTGGCTGATGAATTCTGCCATAAGCACTTTGATATTGAAAAGAAATTGCTGTATATGTACAGCAGCTCCTGGAGGGGCAGATAAAATAAGGATGGTTTCTGAATTATTTTGTCCTCTTTAGAAAAGAATTGAAAAATTATGTGTTTCAGTCCTGTGACCTCTAAGAATGTATCTTCAAGCAAAGAAAAGCTGTGCTTATTTAACTTCCACAACCACACTTCTTGCAAGATCCACACTGTGAGACTGATCTTACAGTTGATGGATATTCTAATGCTCTTGGTCACATTATGTCATTTATATGGAGTGACCTCAAAGCTGCTGGTCACTATTAACACTTGAGATGTAATAGATGGGTCCCTTGGTGAGTCATTTTGTTTGAAGGACCCACAAACCTGCTGCAGCAGGAATCTTGTATAATGTATACAGGCTCCTGTACAATGTTCTGCTGCTAATACTGTCCACATGGTTCCAAAATAGACTTTGCCAAATCATTAAATGGATCTTGCAGAGCACTGAATTTTAATTGCTTTGGGGATACCGAGAGAGAAGAGTATTGATTGACTAACTTTATGTAAGTTTATTAAGAGTTGTTAATCTAATATCTAATTAAGGGATTTTATTTTAGCTTTTGTACCGTATCTCTGCGATTTCTTTAATGATATTTTAAATTTCCCTTCTCTAATGATTTACATGCACCAAGAGGAAATTAAAAACTTTACCTTGAACTGAACTATTTTCCCTGTAGGGCCAATCTTTCAAACATGGCTGTTTTAGACAGCTAAATTCCAAGTCAGCAAAGCAAGAGGTGGTGAGATACAGAAGACCTGAAAGGTGGGAGTCTGACGTGGCAAAGGTGAGGTCACACTGTGTGAGAAGAGGTAGGATTAGGTGGCATTGGGCAGTGTAGGTTCTTTTTGTCTGTTTTAAGCCTTTCTTTATAAAAGTCCCTTTGCAGATGAAGGTAATTTAGTGAGATATGGAGTGGCCTAACAAAAAGATGTTAAAATAAATTGACATGGAGTCGAGGTGGTGGGATGCTCTCCTGAGAGTGGGATGGCAAGTGAGAAAGATGAAGAAGTACTTTGAAAGCAAAGAACAGTGTGCTAGCTAGCAAAATCAATTTCTGTCCTGCAGAACCTCCACACTATAGGTTGTGATCCTGTGAAAAAGTGAATTTTAACATTAGTGTCAGTGGATCAGGATTTGTCATCTCCCCCTGTGTGTGTCCCTGTGTCTCTAAGATTGTGGCTCAGGATGGGAACAGAGCAGACTAAAGAAAACTGTGAGGATTTCCTTTTTCCTTGTGTGCCCAAAGTCAGAAAAGGATTGGTTAGTTTTGAATTTAATTTGCAAGGAGACTCTGCAGACTAAGGGAACTTGTCAAGAAGAGAAAGAGCTGATCACGGAGTTAACAGAGTATGTCTTCTACCCTTGGAATTTTTCTACTGAAAAATGTAGTATTACTGAATATTTGTTTGGATTAAAAATTACTGCTGTGGTACGTATGTCATGGTTGGATACTGTGTTGCACTAAATCTACCAGCAGTTTTTAATGAAGAGGTATAAAATAAAATAAATTTCAGACCATGTTCCAGGGAGAGTATTTTCCTGTGAGGACTGTAGTAAAGGGGACTGAAATGTCAGGGAGAGGGGATACAAAGCTACAGAACCACTTCTGACCTGCTTGGCTGGGAGAAAGGACACGTTTTGCATAGCCTATGGCACAAATAAAGTGTGAGACTAAATCCCACACGGCAGAGTGAGGGAGAGCCATTAAGACATGACCATTATCATCTAAACACATCACAAGGTGAGTTACAAATAATGAGAAGATTGGCGTCTCCAACTTAGTTATTAATTGTTATAATAGAACAAACTAAGTGTTTTGTACTACATATATAGCAATAACCTTTGGGTTGAAGGATCTCATCTGTAAATAACCGAACAGGAAATTTAACAGTTTTAAGTACTGCATTTCAAGTAGTGAATGGTGACAAGCACAGGCAAACTCACAATTTGGTTACCTGTGTCGGTTGTCTCATTGTGTCAGTTGAGACTTTTGTAAATGTGCAGAAAACACCCTGATCTGACTCCTTGGGAATCAGGACATTGATATGTGAAGGAAGTGATTGAAAGATGATTATTTAAAAATTATTTAAATTTACTTAAGTGTGACAGTGAATACAGACACTTTTAAAGCTGCTCAAAATAGTAAGTTTGAGGATCAGCATCAAGGAGATCATCCTATGCAAAAGGATATCTGTAAGGAAAAACCCAAGCTCGGAGTGCTGCTGGTGTCTAGGAAGGCTTGTCTTGTAGGAAGGTTTATTGATATTCATCCAGGCACTGACTACCATCCTCAGCACGCTTACAATGTGTGGCATTCAATTCCAAAACCTTTCTAGTTTGTCTTCAGTAAGAAATGTCCCTGATGACCAGACACACTAAGATTTAAAAATCAGCCTTGGACAAAAATCAATCAAATACAAAATCCACAGAAACAGCAAAAGGAGTCTTGTGGTTCCTACCACGAGAGGCTTCCTATGGCAATTTTAATTTGTGTTTGTATGCAGAAGTGTTAGTTACAAGATTTCTCTCTGATCTTTTGAGTCATCATGGTTTTTTGATCACAGAATTCCAAACATGTTACTAGGCAGAAAATTTGGTCCCTTGCTTAATTAATGAAAGTTGATTAAAGCTTGTGCTGCAAGGATAGTGATAATGTCACAATAAAAAAAAAATTAAATAAGGTGTTATTTACATCCTATTGGTATCCTGGGCAAACAGGCAAGATGCAAAAAATGCAAGGATAGTTCCCACCATCTGCAATTTTGTGGGAGAAGAGCTGACAATTAGCAGAGTGCAGTCTGAGCTGGGTACATCTGTGTGCATTTCTATTAAATGTTCTAAAAGGCTATTTCCATAAAGTGCTTCAAATTACTGTCTATTTTCATGGTCCACAAGTCTCAACAAACATCCAGAAGAGTAAACGAGTTTTTCAAAACAGAGGTGCCACAGCACGGATTTAATTTTTGTAGAAAGAGTTGAGCTTAGTAGCAGCAATTTCACCTACTAAATTGATAGCACTTAGGAAGTTTTAATTGTAGACCATAAAATTCCTCTTAACTCCTGGCTCCCTTACTCTTGGATACAGCATGACAGGGTGCAGGGTCTCCTCCAACCACTCCTGCAAACTGTAATGAGGCAAAACACTTCAAAATTATTCTGCTAGTTTAGCATATATCATGGTTTTCCTGAAGGAAAAAAAAAAAAACAGGAAAAAACCCCCCAACACCCTGTGGTCTAAAACAGCCATGGCATGAATTCAATTTTGTAAATGTCAAGACATTGGGCTGGAATTTTCCAGGGAGTCTAAGCACATTAGCAGCTCAAATCCCGTTGAAAACCTACCCTGTATCCCCTGGACATGTTACAGAAACAGCAGCTCTGTAAAAACAGCTGCCCTGGCAAAGTGGAATATCCCTTGGAGAAGAGCTGTTGAACCAAGGTCAGCCTCAGAATGGGGTTGCAGGGAGAGGAACTCACATCTGTCCAAAGTGATTGGAGATTTTGTAGTGCTGGATGTTTGCAGGGATCTTGCCTCCCCATGAATCTGGGTGTGCTGCTGCCCCAGTCTCCCCTTCTGGCAGTTGGGTAGAAGTGTATATAGAGAGAAAGATGTCATGTACCCCTTTAAAACACCCTGGGCAAATAGGCAGGATAAAGATTAAAATATTTCACTAAATAGAGAAGATCACCCTTCAGCTGACACTCACCAATGGTCCTTCAAAGCAGTTAAAAGTAAAGAGGATGGGCTTTCTTACACAGCCTGTCTTTCAGAATTTAATCAGCAGACACTTTTTTTAGCTGGGGTGCTGCCTATCTTCCCTTCTGTCGTATTTAAAATGTGGTCTGAGCCAAACTCCTGGATCCTCTTTTCATCAAAAATGTATACTTGTATATACAAAAAATATGTCTATAAATACACACACATATATATATGAACTTTTTTTTCCCCTTCTCAACTTAGTCATAAAATGATGATGATGATGCTTTGAATTTGTGTTTTCCCACAAATTGTCGCTCAAGTGTTTCTAATTCCAGTTCTCCCTTTAGAAAAGGTTCCCACCTCTGGCTGCTTGTACATTGGATTTGCTGGTACATGATATTAGAGAGAGTAGGGACCCACTTAAATAGTGCGCTTGCATTTATTGAGATGTTAAATTGTGGTGCTTCTCTTCTACTTCCCAGGCACATGGGGATTTCAGAAATGAGCTGATGCAAATAGCCTTGTTCAAGTACTTCACGTTTTTAAGTTGCACTGAAACAAAAACTCATCAGCAGCTTACTTTTACTTAAATTTTTCCACCATCTCAAGCAATGTTTGTTACTGCTGAGAAAGTTTTAGGCTTGCATTGCAATTGATTTTAAACATCAGCCAATAAAGTGTAATGCTAGCTCTTTAGGTGGAGAATACCACTGAAAGAAATGTTATTTTCTCTAGTTTTATTATTTTCCAAAGTTTTTTCTCATTTCTCAGAAAAAGAATCCAGAATTCTGCTGTCAGTGAAAGACACTCACTGAGGCTGATGGTCTCTCAGAGCCATGGTTGAATCAGATTCCTGCTTATTACTAAATCAGGTGCTTGGATGTGTCCCAAAGAAACATTTTATGCAATTTGTTCAATGATTTCGTGAAGAAATTCCATTTATGCAGGTTCTTAGTTCATCTCCAGCCTATAATACCTGAAGGCTGGACTGTTATTCCAGTTATGGATTTGTGCTACAAAGAAAAATATATTCAAGAACATTACATATTCTGTCTCCCATTCCTTCAGTGATAAATAATGTTTTGCTGGAGTTGAAAGTGTTATTTAAAAGTATGGAAGGATTACCATTCCCAATATTGCTGTTGTAATGAGCAAGTGGATGAGCAGAATCTGCCTGTGATGTCTTGGAAAAGGTGATGTACTGTACACGTGTTTTTAAAGATGAGAACTTTGTCACACAATTTTGCACCTAAACCCATAACCAGTTTATCTGATCTCCATTAGCTTTTTTTTATATGTTTAGAAAACAAATGCCCCTGAAACAGTTAACATGAAGAATGAGCTTTTTCTTGAAGTTTGTACTACCATGGCTTCCTCTTCATCACTTACTCTGTCCTGAAGCCATGTTTTTATTTCTGCTATAAGGTAAGATCCTATGTGTGCAGCGTAATGAAGAGGTAAAGTTGCTCTATTTGTGTACTGAATGATTTATAAAAGATGTTAAATGTAACAAGCAAAGGCAGAGTACAGCGGTAGCTGAAGTGTAAAAATATTAGCAGATGATATAACTGTCAAATTAATTAAATTCAGTATATAAATTAAGGCACAGTTGTATGCAAAAGAGGTGTTCAGGCACTTAGCTGCTTGGTTGTAAGTAGTACGTCCAACTGATGTCAAGTAACTATCTCAGGATAAAGAACATCATTTCCATTTGTTATAAGCTCTGTGAGGTGAACAGAACTGAAATTCTGTTTGTGGGAATTTGGCCTGAGTTATTAACGAAAATGAAAAATACTACCTGCCCTTCATAACAATCCTTTCTCTTCTGGATCTGAAGCTTGTATAAATTAGTGTAAATCCCTGGAGAGCAAATATATATCCTAAGGAAAGGGAGCTGGGTGTGAGGAACGTGGACATGGAGTGTTTCTGTTCCCAGCTTTAGCCCCCGCTCTTACAGGTGTGCTTGGCACATCTAACTTAACAAATTTCTCAAGCTGCATCCTAAGCTGTTTCTTCTTTTCACTGCCACTATTTCTAAAGCTGTACTGTCCTGCTGGTTGGAAACTCATTTCAGGTGTCCAATCCAAATTACTACAGTCCTTTGCTGCTGTGCCAGTATTTCCCTTTGGCTGCTTTCACCTTCTTAGCCTTCACTTGGGCAGCTTTGCTGCTCGTGTAAGTTAGGCTCTCCTTTCTTCTGGTTGCCCCTGAAGCTCTCCTCTGTAACTGTGAGAATTGGATGTAATCTTTCTTAACACCAGAAACATTGCTATTGGTATGATTCTCTGTTATTTCCTTGGCCTGAATGTTGTGATTTGCAATATTACCCCATGGCTCTTTGAATGATTGATTTTCTTAATACTAGACATAACTGTGAATAGTGTAATCCTGCCTTGTGAAGAACGCCAGCCCAGCGAAATATGTATGAACAAAGGCAATCATAACACCTCTTTCCTTTTTGATAGCAAACTCATAGTGTTTTACTATTGTAACAATTATATTAACAGAGCTAGCTACAACCTGGTTTTTAGAAGCTGACACTTGTTTGATTATAATGAAACAAAATCTTTGGTTTTCCTGTTCTTCACTGCTAAGAAAAAATGTTAAAATTCTAGAGGAGGCTGAGATGATTACTGTGAGAAAATATGAGAGGTATGAATGGAGAGAACTAACAGTAATGGCAAGGAGATTCATTATTGACAGTGTTGTATTGGAAATTCATCTCTGACTGCACTAGATGGCTGTCACATTGTACATGAAAAGCTTTTCTTTTTGAGATCAGGTATTTAATGACTTTGGAGGTCATGTCACTTGTGTTTTCTAATGCATTGCATAAAAATGGAAGTGATTCAGGACGTAGCTCTGTGGTGACCCCAGATACTTACAAAACAGGAACAGGAGAACAGATTAACTATTTGCAAAACACATGAAAGTCAATAAAACCTTGGGTAAAATTGAACATTAGATATTCCCAGAACAATAGGTCCTCAAGCCTGTTTAACTTGCTGCACTAACAAGAAGACTGGAGATGTCACACATCTTAAGTGTTTTGATACTCTCTCCTTTGAGTTCTTGTAAGGAAGATAGAGGAGCACAGATTGATAACAATAAAGGGAAATGGGACCAAGACTTATTGTGAAATGAGTCCCAGAGAACAATTATGAATGATTGTCAGAATGGAAAGGCTGTAACAGGTAAGTTCCCCAGTGGGCTGCCCAGGTACTACTCCCTGTTCTCATTAGCAGCCTGGAGCAAAAAAAGAGAGTCAGTTCATTACATCTGCAGGTGATATTAATTTGAGAGCTTGTATGAAGGAGGCTTAATGTTTAGAAAAACTTGATGAGTGCAAGACCTGGTTTGCAGTTCTCTAAGGACAAATAAAAAGAGCTAGACTTGGATATGGATGATTATGTGTACAACAGGTTGGGGAACAGCAGGTTGGGCAGGAGCTCTGGGGAAGGGGATGTGAAGGTCTTGGAGTGAATTGCAGGTGTGAGGGGACCACTGGAGCCTTACTAGTAAAGCTCACACTGGGGACTTCAAGTAGGAAATTACATATATGAAATCATCCTTCCTTCTCCAGCAACTAGTAAGGTTTTCTCCTGCCAGTACATCACCTCAGCCGTGAGAAAAGGGGCATTGGTTAAAAAGTGAGCATGTGCATGCCTTATTTCCTAATTTGCCTTAGTTTCCTATTAGTCACCTGTTTTATAAAATAATTTTACTAGGATCTAACCCTACAGGAAAGAGAACCTAAGAATTTTAAGCCAAGTTGCATCAAGTATTTCAGACAATAAATCTGAGGGAAAGTTTTCACTCTGTAAGGAGTATCATATCTCAGTATGACTAAATTTTCTACATCAAAAAGACTTGAGAGTTGTCTATCCAGGGCAAACACAGACACATTGCCTGGGGAGAGTCACATGTAGCTGAAAATCATCCATGCTCTTTACCTTAAAGTCACTATTTTAATTTCTGAACCTTGCTTGTTTTAAGCTGAGGGGCTGGTCATTATTTTTACTTTATTACTGCCAGAGAAGGGATCACTGATTTTTTTCCTCTAAGTGTGAGTTTTATTGTTCAGGTTATTTGTGGTGTCAATGATAAGGGTTTTTACCTAGGGCTTAAACCAGTATTTTAACAGATTTTCTTGCACAGTTCTAGCGTTTTTTCCAAGGCAAGTCTTTTAGATTCACTGATGAAGAGGGAGTCAAAAGTCTGCTCGAGCCATATGGTTGTTTTGAAGCTTGTACCAAAGTCCTTGCCATGCTTTGCCAAAGAGTGGGCACAACTCTGTTCCTCAGAGGTAACATCAGGACAGGGTTATCCCTGGCCACAGGAGACTTGCAGGGCTTGGTTTGCTTCTCTGTGCTATAAACCATGGGCTTGCTCCCTGCATCCCTTTCTTGGATGAGTGGCCTGTCTCACAGAGGAGCACCTGCAACAACTGCAGGAATTTGAATCCAAGCAGCTTTTAGAGGGTCAGGGATGCTGGAGGAATTGTGGCCATTTCTTAACTGCAAAGGTTGTAGCATTTGCCAAATATGTATTTATTTGTACTTGTAGTGGTGTTTGGATTGGGCTCTTTGGGCTAGAACTGCAAATGGGTCAGGGACAGTAATGCTGATTGCTGCCATTTCTCATTTTTAGCCTTATGTAGATAAGGCTAGT
Source organism: Pipra filicauda (assembly GCF_003945595.2). NCBI lineage: Eukaryota > Metazoa > Chordata > Aves > Passeriformes > Pipridae > Pipra > Pipra filicauda. Next base: position 835,206 of record NW_024104440.1, read on the forward strand.
CAGGTTATAGGACAAAATTAGTCTTCCAAGGAAGTTCTGTGAGCGTAGGATTTGGATCTAATTTAATGCTGTGATTTTATTCACACTCTGTGTGATATTTGTTACCTACCACTGACAATTCTGGAAAGTGGCAAAGTAGTTTCAGTGCTCCTCCAATATTTGCAGAGGCCCAATTCTTTACAGGAGGTACCTGAGGGCACTGCTGGAGGCCTTGGTTGGACAGTTAAGGATTGCAGAGTTTAATATGTCTTTTTTCACACATGATGCACCAACTACAAAATGGTTTTTGTTTTCATGACAGAATTAAAAAAAAAGAAAAAAAAAAGAAAAGAAAAATCCTGGAATGCCACGTAGCATAAGGAGTAAGATTATAGAAAAGGTGGTGCTTTTCCTATACCTGCCACTGGCTTGCTGTGCAGCCCTGGGTAAATGACTTTTTTTTTTCTCTGTGTTCAGTATTCCCTCCTGATAATTTTTCCAGTGGGCAGAATCCTGGGACCAGGAACTGTGTTCCTGTACTTCTATAACATGGACCTGTGAAACCTGTGTTTGAATCTTACACTGAATTAAAACACATGAGAAAAATGCACCACCCTACACTGGTTTGCAAGTTGAAATATAAGTCAGTAAAGCTACAGCAGTCATTAAACTAGGAAATAAATGTAGAAGTAAACATTTCTGTTTCTCAGAAATTAATCAGGTACAATATATTGTTCTATTTGGAGTTTATGGTTTACAATGCAATTGATGCTTGAAAAACATGTAGGCTTTTAAATATAGTTAAATATTTCAATAAAACCCTGTAAATTAGGGCTGTACAAATTTAAATGGGACTTGCATATCTTCTCTTTCATGGTCTGGTGGACTTCATAGCATGACATTTCTTTCAAAATAGAGTGGAATTATGGCAGAAAAAAACATAATGCTGCTGTGAATAAAAGCTACTATTGTTTCCCAATCAGGTTTTGTTGTCAAGAAACTCTGAAAGAGAAGGCTTAGGAAAGGACAGAGGGAGGAAAGGATTCAGATTAAAATAAAACAAATAAATAAATAAATAAAATAAGGGAACTAGGGTCATGCCCATAAATTATTTCATCCATTATAAATAGGAGAAACACCTTCAACACTACCACAAGAATTTTCTGCGTAATAGTTCATTGTTTCATTGGTTTTTTTCTTTGAAGATTATTGCTGCAAGGGCTGTGGGTGTTGGGAATGCACCTGGGGAGGTGTGTTATGGAAGCAGCTCACCCATGTTCCCGAAGCAGCAGCTGCCAACTCGTGCTGTATAATTCAAACCTGAGCCCCTTCAGCTGATTCTTTGAGAATAATTTCTCTCTTTAACTAGTCTGTGAAAAGACTACCCTAGACCAACACAAATATGCAGCCAGATGTGAATCTGCCAGAGTCAGTAGAAAGGAAAATAATCCTTCTGTCTTTTGAATTCAGGGCAAACACAGTTTAGGAATATTATAATTTAAAAGATTTAAGAGTAGATGATCAGGATTCTGGCTTTGATCAGCAAATATTCCCTTGACTTGTGCTGCTTTCAGCCTCCTGAAATTTAAACTACAGACTATAACCCCGGGGGCTCCCCAAGGGGTGGAATTGAGCCTGGAGCCTTCAGTTTGACCCCTGGGGATCTCAGCCCTGGGGCTCACCGGGGCTCAGCTGCTGACGGCATTGGAGGCTAAGGCTATAATTCAGGCCTGTCCTATGTGTATTTGGATTTTCATTAAAGAAATGGCTAGACAGAAACTGATTGGAACATCTTGATGTGAACAAGCAGATTTTGTCAGTGTAATGCCCAGCAGAAACTGTAAATTTTTTGTTGCATGCATTAGGAGATGAGTGGTGGCAAATGCCAGCTGTGAGTTCATAAGGGAAATAGAAATATCTGCTTTCCTGGCCAGATGTCAAATCCCTTTCTTGGATCATGTGTAAGCCTTAAAAAGAAGTGGTACTGTTTTTGAATTCAGACCTAGTGTCTGGTGAAGAGAGAAGAGAGATGGAAAGATATTTTTAAAACGTTAGAGAGTTGCCTGGTGGGTTCTGCTGTGAGTTGTACTCCACTGCAATCAGAGCTCTGGACTACTGACTTTATATGTCTGGAGTGCCCGAGGGAGGAAATCTAAAAAGTTTTTGTATAACTTATCTGTTGCCTACAAGTAACAAATGCAGAATATGCCTCCGAAGAAAGATATTTCCATGCTGGTTTTGCTTTGATTATTCCAAAGGTAAAAGATTTAAAGAACAAGAGTTCAAAAAAACAACTGCAGGCCTTCAAACTCTCTGTACCACTAAAACCCCTGAAAAGCAGTGCCAGTGTGCAGAAAAGTCAGTTTGATAGATTGGAAACACCAGCATTACACTGGGTGTGAGGGGGTGGATGCCACTCGTCCCTGCAGCAGTGTCCCACGGTGGATGGATAATGTCACCACAAGACAATCAGCCTGGGAACAACAAATTTTCCAGCTGGCAGAAACAAATTTGCTGCTCTTCTTCACAATCACACATCTCATCCAAAGGGATGTGCCTCAAGTGGATATAGAACTATTCACCAGAGCGCAGATTTTTCCTGAATAGGTGCAATGAGTAGGCAGGATATTCACGCTGCAGGGTGGAGTGTGGTGAACCCCATCTCCCACTGGGAATGGGCCACGGGATTCACAGAATCACGGAATATGCTGAGTTGGAAGGGACCCACAGGACCATCCCCAAGAGTCACACCACGTGCCTGAGAGTATCATCCAAACGCTCCTTGAGCTCTCTCAGCCTTGGTGCTGTGACCACTGCCCTGGTACCCAAACATCAGCTACAAATCCCCCACAGCCAGTGGTGTGGATGTGTGGGATGCACCTGGCTCTGCTTACAGGAGCAGCAAGTTGTAACAGGAGAGAGACACCATGGCAGCAATATAGATGTGATTCCAAAATGTACAGGTAACACCCAACTGCAAACTGGATTTGGGGCCAGAGCTGGTTATGCTGTATTCACTTTTATGGCATGTTACAGTATTTTATTTTTTGATCTGTGGAACAGGTTTTAGAGCAAAGGAACTGATTGTCACAGTGAATGTGACAAGCCACCACCTCTGAAAAAGGCTTTTTTCCCCACACCTTTACTTGCTGTAGCATGTGGGAGACAAGTTGGAATTTCCTGGGAATTTTTTTTTTTTGATGTCTTGTTTTTTCTATTTTTGTCATTGGAAATGAGAGTGATTCACAGATTTGGCAGGCAGAAGTCAATCAAGGCCATTGCTATTTTAGGCCCTTAAAAATTATCTCGCAAAATCAAGAGCATAAATTAAATACACATTTTCTCATTTGGAAAGTGTAGAAGGTTCAAAGACATACAAATGTACATCACTTCTCCATGTGGATTTTCTAAGGCTCGAGCACATTTTGCTAGCAAAAGGAAAATTTAGAAAAGAAACTGTATGTTTAACTGATGAATCTGTCTGGGAACTCCATAGGAAGTTGTTTGCATTTAACAGCTTCCATTCATGGGAATTCTAAAAAAAGCCCTCTTAAACCTTTAGGTTTGAACAAGAGGCTGTGTGGCACTTCGTTGGTTAAACTGTGACATGTATTACATTTTTTATCTGATGGCTTTTGATCCTTTTTTTTCTGCTGGCTGAATAGGTGTGAACATGTCACAGTTCCAAGGAAATTAGTTTTTTAATCAAATATATTCAGGTAATATTGTTTCAGCATAATTTTTTGTGTGTAAATAGTAAATTTTTTTTTATCTTTTATCTTATTTTGCAAGGGTTTCCATTGATTAGAAAAAGACTTATTCAAGTCCAAGTTTGGAACTGAATGTCTGTAGCTGTTTAAAATTTGGGTAGTTGATTTCATTTCTTTATTGGGTGTAACAGAACTTTTAGGGGGAAATAGTGCAGTAGTTTTTGTAATTTTCCACTGATACAATAGCTGCATTTCCTTTCTGGAAAAACTGCTGTCAGTGATGGTTTTTACCTGAATATTGAGAGGAAGAATTGAAACAGAGCAAACTTATGTAATAACAGAGATTGTTAAATAATGAATAGTCACACACTCCCTGATGTCTCTCAAAATTAAAAAAAAAGCATTTGTGATTTTTCTTATTTTCACAATTTGTTTCAGTTCTGGTGGGGAGCAGTGGAAGGAATATTCACAATATTGTCCTCAAGCTGTGTACTGTGTACTGGCTTTATCTCTGCAACACTTGTTAAAATGGGCTGAGGAGGAGTTTTCTGAGATGCCAAGAATTGTGTAATGCCTGAATACCATTGACTCTTTCTTCTGTGGAATAGAAATTTTTTCTGAGGCCTTTGAATAGCCAATGTTCCTCAGGCATTTCTGATCCTTGTACATCAGAAGAGATAAGCTAAAGTTACTGTGCCTCCTCTGAAGTCAGGGAAGAGGGGCTGTGTTGCACCATGGGTTACCCTGGCTCTTTCAGGAGCTGGAGTGATGATCCAGTGTTCAGATGGCTTAGAAACGTCTACAATGGGTACCTGAGGATCCCTTCTGTGCTGGGAGTCTCCCACGGGGGAACAGAAGATAAAAATAGCTTTCCACCAACAGCTGCCTTCTGCTTCCATATTAATGATGCATGATGGACCTCAGGAAAGGGCATAACGTGGGAATAAGGTGGGACTATTAAGATGTTTGATTTTTGCTATGGAGTCATCACCTTAGGATCCCTCCATCTAGAGAATTGTGTTTTTTGAATCTCATCAAGACCCGTTTTACCTCGTAGGAATGCCAGAATAAATATACAGGTTAGGAACGTGCAGCTAAAGCAGGGATCGAGCTCATGCTGTTATCTTGGTATATTTTGGGATTAGTACACTGGTGAGCCAGGCCCTTTAGTTTTTATTTGTAATTTTTCCAGCTTGAGCTGGCATTTTTCTACAAAAATAAAATCTAGCTGAGCCAGTCAAAAAAAAACCCTTGGCTTGCTGGTAACTGTAAATAGATGCCACTTAATGTGGAACACTGCAACTCAATCCTTGCAGGGATTCATACACATCTCCTGTTTAATTAATGACATAATAAAAACAACTGAGAGTTCGAAGTATCTATTTTAAATATATTCTGATAAATAGGAGTGTACAAGTGTTGAATAACAGCTATTTGTGGGCTGCTCAACAGGCTTTCCTTTTGAATCTGCTAAGGGTTACTGTTCATTATTTCTGTTTCCTCTGTTCAACTGTTTTTGGCTATAAACAGGTGCCATATGCTCAAAGGGCTGATGGGCTTCACTGTGGTTCTCTGATGGTCTTGGTCCACAGAATTGTGAACCAGCAATGTTTGAAGTTACACGTTGCCCAAATTTTGCGGATTTGAATTTTAGACTCTGGTAGTTCTAGTATTTATTAATTTATTGAAAAACCCCAAACTTATAAGGGCAAGAATATTCAACTCTAAAATTCTTCTTAACACTGAAGAGTGTCAATCAGTAAGAACACAAAAAAGGAAGTGGAATACACCAGCTTTATTATTATTGATTCACCTCAAGGTACTAAAATTACACAATACAATTCATGAGATTGTAAATGTCCTTTTTCTCTATTTCAATATATTGCTAATGTCCAACTGAAGTCTAAAATCCCTGCTCCCTCTCCTCCTCTGGATGACTCTCTTCCTTTGTCCCTTGTCTGTCTGTCTCCTCCCCACTAGGCAGGCACAGCACAGACACAGCACCTTTCCAAACAGGACTGGGATGTGTCTCGGAGCAGGCTGAGGGAAGTGGCACCAAGTGTAACTGCAGACAGGTCATCCAAGCTGAGATTTCTGAGGCAGAGGGGTATGGACAGGCTGCCAACTGCACTGCCTGTGTAAGAGCCCAGAAAAACAGTTTTGAGCCTGGCAGTGGTAGGAGCCACAAGCACCAGCTTCTTTCTCTGCTTCCAGCCTCTTCTACCCCATTCCACGGAGGAACAATCCCAAATGGGACAGCATCAGCTGTCTGCAACACTGAGGGGCTACCCAAGTCCTAAGTGACCTTTTCTCTAGTGGCCACACACCTCTGGGGCAGAGGGAGCTGTAGCAGGAAGCTCAAGGAACGTTTCCAGGGGATCAGCATCCCCCCTGTGCCTCCTGTGAGCCCTGGACAGCGCAGCAGAGCCAGTGCTGGAGCGGTGGTGGCGCTGGCACGGGCACCAGCCTGGCCCCAGCCCCGGCCCCTGCTCCGGCTGCTGCGCTCTGCCAGGACAGACATTTGCGGGGCCACGTGGTGAGTGAGGCTGGGGAAGGGATCCAGGACAAAAATAACCCTGACCTGGCTCATCCAATCGTCCTTGCGTGGGCTGGGGCAGGAATCAGGGGCTGGAGGCAGGGGGGACAACAGAGGCAGCTTGTGACAGTGATGCCACTGATGGGAACGTGTGTGACAGGGTGCTGGTGATCAGCTGCATGGGACAGTGTCAGCATCCAGGATCTTTGGGTCAGCAGTCATCACAGCACAGGGATTTGTGATTCTTGACAAACCATGGTCCCTTAGAGTGCAGAGAATTAAACTGGAACCACCTCAGAAGCAAAAAGGTGTGGGGCTTGGCTTTGAAAGACGTGGGGGAACTTCAGTAACTTTGAGATCCTTCATTTGAGTTATATTGCAAAATCCTGCACGCTGGGTACAAAAGCCTTGCTCCCTAAAGGGACTGAGTGTTGTTAGCATGCATAACAGGTCTACATGTAGTTGGAGAAAGTAGCAAAAAAAAAAAAAAAAAGAACCCCATGAGAATTTTCATTTTCTGATAGCTGAGGTTTCCCTAACCGAATTAGCATGTCAGAACTTACACTGGGAAAAGCCATGCAGTACTTAATTTCAGTGTTTTACTGCTGTAGCAGTGTAAATCCTAGTAAATTAATTTCTATAATGCTTGAGAAGTTTTTTCTTTCAGACATTTTCTTTCTCATTCATATTTAATAAACTCTGAAAATTTACATTAGGACATCTATGCAACTTTCTCCATTTTTTGCTTGTGGGCAAAGGCAACTATTGATGTTTAAACAGAAGGCTAAAAAGACATTAGTGACACTTAGTCAACTATATTCTGTGTTTAACTGACAGGCCTCTTTTTCTTAGGTGGATTCTTTCCAATTCTGTTTTTAAAGCATCTGCTTTCCCACTCGAGACTGGTGTTCATGGCCAGTTGAGGGGCATGTGCTTTAAGAAATATTTTGATGTAGTGGCTCTGTTTTTTCCTTTGATTTAACAATTTTGCAGACAAACAGGTTAGAAGAAACTCTTCTCCTGAGTTCTTTTTATACTTTCTTGCTTAATGCACTGTCTTGGGGAAGCTGCAGTGTCCGTCGGGATGCAGCTGTGATTCCAACTGATCGTGAATCACATGGATGCCTGCACAGCACTGTAGGAGAAACATCCTACTTACACCCTATTTTTCTTAGAAATTTGCCCAGGAAGTGCCTGAAAAAGAGAACAATTATTTAGAATTACCTGGTGTATTTACATCCAATATCTTTCTACACTGATTTTTGATCGTTGCATTTCAGTCTCCTGGCTCAGGCAAAGGGCAGAGTTACAATTGTGCATCACACTCACCTTATTTGTGCTCAGACAAAATCAACATAATGCCAATGAAATATTTTGGAGGCAGAATATAAAACTCCCAGATGTAAACTGCTTAGAAATAAAATGAAGCAAATAAAAGTGGAGTGCCTTAGGATGAATATTTAAAAGTTAAAAAATATCTTTCTCCTGCAAAGTCATAAACTCTGCGTTTCACTTTCATAACTCCATTTATCCAATTATTCTAGCTAGAAACTGCTAAAATCTGCAGAGAACCATTAAAACTTCATCTCAGATTCATTCCTGTGCAGTGTTATTAAACACTGACATATCCTGAACGGGAAAACTGCAGAGCATTTTTCTTTCTCTGCATTCATTTGCAGAGAGTGACCAAATCTTTTGGGATAAAAATGTTTGCTTCTCCCAAACAAAGCTGCATGCACCGTCCCCACAAGATTTTAGTTTTTATTTTTAGTGTTTCTAATGGTGAAAAATACAGTTAACAACCATTCAACATCCATATTACCTTAGATTACCCCTGGGAATGATGTCAGAGGGAGCTGATGCCTCTCCAGGGGTGCAGTAAGGAATAGTGCATGAGTGAAAGTGAAGTGAGAGGAAAGGCAGGGAATGTGAGGAAAAAGGAGGGGAGCTTTGTGGTTAGAAAAGAAGTATCACTTTGGGGAAAGAGGGGGAAAATTATGAAAGAGAAGTTTGCGGTTGGTGGGAACAAGATAAGAGAAAAGGAGCATGGAGTTAATGAGCAGAACTGGACTGAGTTAATTTACAAAGAAGGGAAAAGAAATCATTGACAGTAATTCAAGGAGTCAAGTAGGGAAAAAAAGGAGAACTCTCTTCTGGATGTCAATGGGTAAGTCTGCAAGCAGAAAAGATAAGTAGCAAAAAGTAAGGCTTGAGAAACACTTAGCTTTTTTTTTTTCCCTTGTAATGGATTCACAGGATTGAGATTTTATTATGAGAATTAAATTAACTTTTATATTATAAAGCTCAAAGATATTATTTAATAAGTTTCCAGAAAGGATGATAGACTAGAGAGTTCATCTGATTTAATAGCAATAGTCCAGAGCTATAGAGACTAACACATCGACATCAGCAAGGTCTTAGAGATAGAAGAAAGGCTCTACTCAGCATTTTAGGCAGAGAGACTGGCATGTCTGGCTCTCCTAATCAGTTGTCCCAATAAAAGTCTATGCAAGAAAGCAAAAAAACATGGACAGGCATTTGTGTCGGCTGAATGCTCATGAAGATAATCCATATGCTTTGTAATTTACATACTCAGTCAGAAAGCTCACCAGAGGGGACTACTTATATTCTCTTCAAAGAGTGGTACGATAAAGAACTGTCATTTTTGTAATGCACCTTTTGAAATGTGTTGTCAAAAAGAATAATTGTTTGGCAAACCTTTTGAAAAGATAATATTCTCAAAAATGTCACTTTTTGTGGAGAGTTTAATGAAACTCTTTATTGACCCAATTTAATCAAACTTTGTACTTCCCTCTTTTATTGATTAAATTTTCAGTAGAAAACATTACAGCTGGTGATCAATGGTTGTAATTTAGAAATGAATTCTTCCCAAGCTGCATAGCTCAGAGGTGTCACTGCCATCCATACTGTCACTGTGCACTTGATGTGTCACTTGGTTGTGCAGAATGTTGCCAGAGATGATTTCACAAAAGCTTTGGTTGCTTTGTAAACGGGGAGGAGACTGTCAGGGCCCTGCTTTCTTTACCCTGAGCAGCCTCACCTGGATCCCCCAATCCCAGCTTGTGCCCCATGTGCTCCAGCTGGGCTCAGGGCTTGGTCGTTGTGCTGCTCTGGGATTTCTGTCTCCAGCCTGGTCTCCTGAGGTGCTGTTTGGGTCTCCTGGATTGACCTGAGATCTGGGTCATTCTCCTGCTGTATCTGCTGAGGGCATTCCTGTGGTCCCACTCCTGCTGCTTCAGCAAAGGTGACCTGCCAGAAAAGAAGTCAACTAGGATAGCTTGAAGGGTGTAAACGAGTGGAAATGGGAAGGAAAAGAGTCTTGTTCCTACCTCAATAAGTAGGATAACCATGGGCAGTAAGAGGAAATGGATAAAGGTAGAGATACTCAGCTGCTGGGGGAAAAGGAAATGGGAAGAAGCAACAACTGATAACCCAAGACAGGATATCTCTAAGAACAGAGGCAGGGCCCTCAGTTGCTAAGGCTCATTGAAAAGGAGACAGAAAGAGGACTGGAAGTTCATGCTGAGACAACAGTAACTTGGATGTTTCTACACAGCAAAAGGCTGTATGGGAACTGAGCAGAGCATGATGTGTGTAGAGCATAGAGAAAAGCATTAAAGTAATTCCCAGTAGGGTTACAGGGGACAAAATCACAGTCCTGAGGTGAAGGAGAATTATGGAGCAGGTACTGAGTCCAAACAAATCCTAACAATTTCACTTAGAGCACAGGGAGTATTCTATGCATGGCTAGATGCTGATCTATACTAAGGTATGGAGCAATGATATTTACATATACAAGATGTAAGAAGAGAAAAAGGAGAAGATTAGAAGAAAAATTGAGCATGGGGGAGCAGAGAAATACAGTAAGAGAATAAAACCAGTTTTATTCCAGAATAAAAAAAGAAACAGGCAGACATACAGTTACTGCAGAGAGAAGGTAGCAACACAAATGCCTTTACTTGTGTGACTCATTTGGCTCTTTCTTTGCTGGTAGATTGTGCTTTAATTATGTTTTTGTGAATCAAATAGTGGTGAGCTGTGTATACATGGAAGATGCCAGGTACCAGGCAGAAATATGTAATTACTAAAGAAGTGCCAGTGTCCTCCAGCCACACCTTTGCACCTGCTTCCCGTCGTGGTGTTTAGCATAACTAGAAACACTCTTGGGCTTTGTTTTGGGTGCTGGTGGCTGAGTGATGAATTTTCCCTGCCGAAGCCCAGGTACTGCACTGGTAGCTCTGCCAAGTCAAATGTCTGTGGCTGATTTCTCTGCGTGTGTATTTGAGGAGAAAACTCTTCTATTTGCTGAAATACCACACTGAATGATTTATGGCAGACCAATAAAGATGTGTATGTGAGGGTCTCTAAGTAGGACTTTCAAAGGAAAATATTGAGAGAAAGAAAAAGTTTGCAAGTGTCTAATTAATTTTGTTTATTTATGCACACAAACCTTGAAATATTAATAGAGAATGCATAAGTAATTGATGGGCTGGATATAATTTTTCATTATCTTAATGCTGAGATAGGCAGAAAAGTTGTTTGACAAAAGGCACAGGCACGTTACAGCCTCAAAAATGCTGTTACTTAGGCCTGAAACAGCTGGGAGTGACTGAGCACCCCTTACCCAGAGCCACCACCATGGCCCAACTGGCAGGACTTTCCTTGGGTCTTATGGGTCCTTTCCTAGTCAACCTTGGGATCAAATGGCGGGTAAGTCTTTCATCTCCTATTTAAGATATGTTTTTTAAGCAGTTTAACAGCTGAAATAAAATTAATTCATATCCAAAGGGCAAATACAAATCCAGTAATATATGGCATTAAATATCCGGTAGATTTTAATGCCTGACTCATGATTTTTGTGAGTGCTGGGATTGCCAGCAGACACTTGTCTGAATTGTGAAGCAGACTCTCAGGAGGGTGCAGGAGGTGGCATGAATTAGCAGAGTGGGGAGCAGTGCGTCAAACATTGAACAAGGGCTTCTTTTTTGTCTAAGTTAAGAATTTTTCCTTTTAGAATAGGAAAAGTAAGCAAAAGGGAAAGAGTTGGAAAGACTGAACTGCTAGGAATACAGTCTTAATTCTAATTCTGTTTAGTTTGGTTGAGTTCTGGAAGGGCAGCCAAGTTCGAGGCCTCTGTGCTGGATGTCCACACCTTGTTTTCTTCAGGTTTGCTGAGGTCACTGGTGCTCCAGGTATCAAGAATCCCTGAGCTATAAGACTCCCATGTGTGCCAATGTGTAAAAAAAGTATCTGTGTTGGGAGAGATAACTGCTAAACCCCAAGAGTTTCCTGGGATATATCTCTATGGACTGTAACAAACCACTTCATGATCTCCTGCCTTCTCTTTAGCTGCTTTTCATTGCTGGCAGTGCCCATTCTGGCACAGATCAATCCATATGCCTATTCTCTTTAGCCCAGATGTCCTTCCTGTTGGATAGGGTCCCAGTGTCTGTATTTCCAGCTGAAGGAGAGCAAGAAATCCCTTTAATTTTCCTGCAGGATACTGTCCCTGTTGACCTTTTCAGCTTCTGAATGTTTAGCTCTCCCCTATTCTCTGATGTTGGGCATGAATAATTAAAAGACCAGGGAGAAGGGAACACAGGAAATTCTGTGGTTTTTATTTTAAATGCCACTGCTGAATTGATGATAATTTGAAGATTTGCATATCTCTGCATCTGATTTGGTTTATTTTTTGTTTCTTTAACTATCCCATAAAAAGGACAACTAGGACAGTGGACTGGTGGCCAGGAGGCTCATTTCTCTACCAGCACTATGTCAGCCTTCCCACAGCCAACACCTCATTTCCCCTGTCTATAAAACTGGCTGATAGTTCTGTACCAAATCCTGGCACAAATGGCCTTGAGGAGCTATAACATCAGAAACTATTTCCTCTTGATACATTTGGTAGAGGCTTATCTGAGGCTACAGATTTGCTGATGCTTTTCCTCATGGCAGTGCTGATAGTGGCAGCTGGTTTCCTTCCACAACAGGTGGTGCTGATATATCTTGGAGGGTAATTTTAAAAATTATTTTAGTATTCCACTATTATTCTATATATAAGACCTGTTATTATGTTATTAAAGTGTACCTAATCAGTCAGTGGAGTTAGGCAAGCATTTTCTGAAGGCAATTCATCCCAATTGATCCCTAATAGTGATTGGTTTGTTTAGGCCAAATGTATCCTGATTTTTAAGCATTTAGGGTTGGTTGAAATTTGTATCTGTGTAGAGCACTGGCTTGAATTCAAAATACCATGTTAAAATATTGACTCTGCCCTTCTTTCCTTTCTTTCATCCCGAGTGCCCAAATTCTCATGGGTCTCTGAGTGGACACTACAGCAAAAATAGCAGCCAAAAATCAGACTAATATTTTGCAAGTTGTCTCTGTTGTAAGAGACTTATTAAGCCACTTCTGAACTGGGTGTCTGTTCTGTGCTTCCTACTTGACTTTCTTCAGAAGTGAATTGACTGCAGTGGCTTCTCTCCTGCTCCTTCACCCACAGTCTCACCCCACATGCTTACGAGAACGTCTCAGCAAGCATGTGACAAGTATCCATGTCCACTCTTTTGGGGGGCACTTTCTTTTATCTTAGGTATCTGCAGAAACATCACTGTCAAGTCCACAGTAGCATTTAATAGAACTGTGAGAGTTTTCCTTTGCTGAGTTGTTTAGTGCTGTTGCCCATCTGAAAGGTCAAGTGATTAAGATTTTTTATGTCTCTCTTGCCTATAAAGTGTATCAAGAATCCTTCCAAATTCAAAGCTCCCATATGGGCTTTTACAGCCCAGGGATGTCACCAAATTAGCCCTAAATCTGCTTTATTAAATTTGACTGTTTTAGAGCTCACCATCTTGTGTATTGGTTCCCTTTTTCCTTGCTTAGAGGTTGGAGCTGTCTCCACTGCATGATGCAGAGGGAGCTGTGCTCATCCTTACTTCTTCTCTGGAATACCCTGCATCCAAAAGGAATATTTGCTTACCACAGTGTAAAAAAAGAGATGAAAATCCTGGCCCAGCATGGCTAATAGTTTTGCTGTCCCCTTCAGTGGGCTCAGGATTGTACCATCTTATTTCAAATCATGTTAGATTAGGTACAAAGCTTTTCTTGGTAGCCTGGACTAGTTAGCAGTTTAAAAGCACCTCTTTCCCAGGCTGGGCTGACCCAGCAGACACCTTTGCAATGCTGGGTAAAAACAATGAACTGTTCCATTATTTTAATAAGTAGCATTTCAGTAAAACCTGCAGTTTGCCCTCTGAAGCCTTATTAATAAAAATAAATCTCCATTACTCTCTCACTTGGCCCTACCTTCCAGTTTGGTAGAATTTTTTTGTTTTTCAGTAGCAGCATTAAAGATTCAGCCATTATTTGGAGTAATTCTTATGCAATGCAAATCTAATTGACTTGATGCACAGTATTTTCTTTAGGATGGAAGCTAACTGCCTTTATTCAGCTTACACAATCCTTTCTGAAAGAGCCCTTTATACAGCTCCTGTCATGTCAGCAGTAATCATGGACTGAGTGGTGGAGCATGCAAATCAGTCAGCAGCTGCTCTTTAATTGGGCTGGAGGAGTCATGTAATGAATTTGCCAGTAAGTGCAGGGGTAGATCATATTTAATGCTGATGGTCTTCCAGAGTGTTTTGTGGCTGGCACCTTTGGCTGCCACAGCTGATCAGTCTGTTATCTTTGCTGTCTTCACCCTGCCCACCCAGCACCCTCTGCACTGCTCATGGACCTTCCAAACCCCTCCAACAGATGCCAGTAGCCAGTGCTGGGAAATAAAAGGAGAGTTTTCCAGTTCCTCTGGTATTCAGAGTTTCCCCAAAGTTACAGCATGGGATGAAAGCAAGTCACCTTGTCACTGTAGCTGTGTCTCTGGTGGGTGTGCTTACCTTCTCATAACCCCACTGTTCTGTATCACATCACTAAGACAGTTGGGATGCTAATGCTGATCTAAGAAGTGGTGGTTTGGGTTTGGCTTTTTTCCCCTTCCCAAGCATTTAGATATATTGGGAAACCAGTCAAAAATGCAGAATAAGGCGGCCAGGCTAACCAGGAGTCTGACCTGTTCTCAAAAGCAGGTATTTTGGAAGGGTGGGGAAGGGGATTAAGTAACAGTTTTAACATGACAAAATTTTGTTACGATTGTAGATATAAATCTGGTTTCCTGAGTGGACAAAAATCACCATTCCTGATGCATTCCATGTTTATGTCAATGAGAAATCTCTGGATTTCCTTTTGCTTAAATAAGCAAAGAATGCTAGAAACTGTTTTATACCTGTAGTTTTCTAGCAAGAATTTCTAAGCTGCTTGTGTGCACTTCACATTTTACTGTAAGTTTCCCTCCTGTCCTGACAGCACAGGTTTCCAGAAGAGGGAGAAGCTTCTTTCACAGCAAGTAAAAGAAGGGAAAAGATAAGGTATGCATGGGAATGTTATACACTGCAAACTTAAAACTACCCTATTGCCTTCCTTCTCTTCAGCCAGCCTCTTCTCAGACAAAACCTTTGCCTGTTACTTTTCACGAGGATCAAAACTATTGCAATATCATTTTGTTATTGGATTCCAGCTATGTTGCTTCTCTTATTATATACTTATAGGAGGTTGTAATGAAATAACCCCCTGGACTGTTAATTCTTGATGCCTTCATACAATATCGCTGAATTACTGAAGATAAATAAGGCTTTTAGGGTCCCAGTGGGCTCTGGTTTGTTCCAGAAGAACAAGCTGGTGAGGAGGGGAGCACAGACGCCATTTGCAGTTCAATGAAGCATCACTCTAACCTTGCTTAGCTGAATTCTTAATTTGTGTTAGGTGATGTCATTTCTTTGGCCATGCCAGATTGCACAACAACCAAAGCAGTGCTCATCACCTTTGAGTTTTGAGATGTCTGGAGCCACTAAACACCTTCAGTAAGATGAAGGTGTCCTGCTGTCTTGCAAGACAAATGAGCAGGAAGCAGGAACTGTTTCAGAGGAAATAACCGTTTGGATTTGTTTTTATTTTATTTTTTTTTAATATAAGTATTTAGAAAAAAGTAATCTGGAAGTATATATGGATCTCCTCACTCTACTTCTCCCTCAAATCCTGCTCTCTTTCTTCTTGCGGGAGATTTCCTTGGTGACTGTTAGAGTGAAAATACTTTTCAAACATCAAAGAACAGTAATGTATCATGAAGAGGAGATTTTACCACTGAAAAATAAACTAAGAGCAGTGCAAATGCCACCTGGGTATTGCAGGTGGTGGCTGCTGCTTTGTCGCCGTCAGTGCTCATCTAGTCGTTGCTTTTTCATCCCCATTTCAAGATTTTGTGAAGAAATGAAGCACTGTTCGTTCCCACAAACTGCTTTGGGTTTACAGATTTCTCTCTTTACCCCTCATTTCACCCTTCCTGCCCCCTCCCTCCTCCCCCGCAGCCTTCGTGCAGCCTGCCAATCCTTTGCTTAATCCCAGGGAACATATTTTTGGTACTGGCACAATGAAGAAAAAGAGACAAATTGATTTGCATTTCTTATCTGGGAGATTCACTTGCAAAATCTAGTACAGTTTCACTGACGCAGAGGCAGGAGAGATGATCCTGTAAATCTGACATATCTTTATTGAGGCTGAGAGGAAAGGGAGTGGGAGGATGGTCTGAGCTCACTACAGGAAATAATGCTGTAGGTAGCTTTGTTTGTTGTCTCAGTGTGGGTTTCACTGAAGCTTTCCAGGTTGGTTTGGAAATGCACTCACAGTGTCATTGTATGGCTCCCCAGTCCCAGTTTATCTAGTTGCATGCAGCTCCTGTTTCTCTCTAGCTTGGCTGGATCTGAACAGGGGGAACAGCCACCTGGCAGATGGGGTGTATGCACCATTCTGGTTACATCATCTTTATTTTTACATATATGCATGTGCTGAGCCCAGTGAATCAGTTCCAGTGAGGATAAAAGTTGATTTCAGCAAGTTGTGGAAGATAGATCCTGTTTGCCCTTCCCCTGCTACCTCCCTGTGTGTGTCAGGGACTTGGCAAGCAGCAATAACCAGAGTAGAAAAATCACTTTATGGAAATGTCTGAGGTCTCCTCCTTCCTACAGCTGCCAGAGCAGCCCCAGTATTGCCTATCTCTGACAGTTGTCTCGTTCATGTTTCCCCTACATCAGGCTGCAAGCTCTGAGCAGTGACTTGCTCGCCTCTCCTATGGCAACCTGTGCTGTCCCACTGCTGCAGCTGACACAGCAGCACATCTCTGACATGTGAGGAGCAGGGGGGTGAAGAGCCAGTCCTGATTATCAGTTGGCAAAATTCCCTCCTCACTGTAAAACAGACACTTGGTCAAAGCCCAGCAGCAGCGGTGACGTATGCCCCTTGCTGAAGAAGAAGGGAGTGCTTCCAAGTGGGACACAGAGGGGTTCTTTAAGCATAATTTGGGGCAAAAAAAGAAATTAAAACCTGAGAGGTGGAAAAAGACAAGTATAATTGGCCGGATGAGACAGTAACCTCCTTGGTGCCTCTGCACTCAGCAGTTAATGCAGCCTCTCATAGCTGAACTACTCACGCTGTAGGCAGAAGAGTTGCCCACGCCTTGGATCACTGTGTTCTCTGCTCAGGTGACTCCTCCACCTCTCCAGGCATGTCTAGGAACACGGAGTCTGAGGGAATGTGGGTTTCTGGGTACCTGATGCTTGAAGCAAGCAGGAATTGCGGATCAGTCAGTATGGATATTAATGTGCTGCTCCAGGAGCTGGTTAATCTTTCAGAGCTTGCATGTGCTCTGCTTGCTGCAGCAGTAGATCTGCCCTGTTTTACAGCAGCATAAGGGGAGAAATGGACTCTTCAATGTTCAATTTTCACTGTGTGATGCTCCTTTTGCCACTCTCCTTCCATTCTGCCTGCTTCAGCATCTGCAGAGCTGCTTCCTTGAACTATGAAATCACAGGATGACAAAAACTTTGAGGTTGGAAGGGATCTCAGGAGATTGCCTAGTGCAGGTTACTCGGGGCAGGGTCCTGTCAGGTGTTCGGTGTTTCTAAGGATGGAGAGTCCACAACCTCTCTGGGTGACCCATTCCAGTGTTTGATAACCTTCCCAGTGACAAGGTTTTTTCTCATGTTTGAACAGAACTTCCTGTGTTTCAATTTGTGGCCATTTCTTCTTGTCCTCTTAATGGACATCACCAAGAAGAGTCAGGTTCAGTGATCTTTGCACTCTTACATCAGCTATTTACACACATTAATGAGACCTTCAGGAACCCTTCTTTTCTGACTGAGCAGTCCCAGCTCTCTCAGACCTTCCTCCATGAGTGATGCTGCACTCCCTTCACTACCTTGGTGGCCTTTTGCTGGTCTTAATTGTGTCTCTCTTGTACAGGAAAGCCAACAAATGGGCCCAACACTTCAGATGTGCCTCACCAGTGCTAAGCAGAGAGGAAGGATGAGTGCATGCTAGAGCACTCAGTCAAAAACCATTTCCAGATGTGCAATTGGTTGTGACAGTTCTGTAGCCAGGCTATGGAACAGATTACCTTCAATGAATTTTCTGATTTTACTTTATACTGTATCAGCAGAGTAGTTTGCTATTTGGCCCTGAGTAATCTTTTCTGAGTGGCAAAGCAATCCATGCAAGTCAAGCCCCTGTGATGAAGTGATTTGTGGTGCTGGCCTGGTACTTGGGTAAATTTTTTATCCTGATTTTTCATCTTGGCTTCGTTCTGCCGATGTAGAAGTCATGATGCCAAATGTAGACAAATGACATTTTTAAAGCAGCATTTTAAGGATTTCTAACTTGGTTTCTGTGATAGACCTATCTTTGAATTCTCGTGAAGGCCAATGAATTGAAAACAATAGTTTCCAGTTTATTTTAAAATGTTCACATCATTCATTAAATACATGATGACAAATATTCTGTAGCCTTTTTGTGAGTAGGCTGCTAGCTTGTGTTGAGACATTTTTGAATTGATACACTCAACCAGTTTTTCATCAATTCTGCAATGTTCAGGTTTTTTCCTTGGATTAATCATTCTGTGAAATCTGTCAAGTAGCCATCACCCTAGTGATGCTATTTTTGTCACTTCTATCCTTATGTAGAGCTAGATTTTTATTATGAAAGAGGACTAGAATATTCCAAGAGGATTTTTGTGAGTAAGGTGTTAAATGCTGTGGAAAGGAGGTTTTATTAAATATATCCTGGGCTGCATATCAAGAACTGTGACCCGCAGGTTGAGGGAGGTGATTCTGCCCCTCTACTCTGCCTCCCTGAGACCCCACCTGGAGCACTGCACCCAGCTCTGGCTCCCCTACAAGAAGGATGTGGGGCTGTAGGAACAAGCCCAGAGGAAGCCATGAAGATGCTCCAAGGGCTGGAACCCCTCTGGTCTGGAGACAGGCTGGAAGAGCTGGGATTGTTCAGCCTGGAGAACAGAAGGGCCCGGGGAGGCCTTGGAGAACCTTCCAGTAAAGGGGCTGCAGGAGAGCTGGAGAGGGACTTTGGACAGGGGTCTGGAGGGACAGGACAAGGGGGAATGGCTTCAAACTGACAGAGGGCAGGTCTAGATTGAATATTTGGAAGAAATTCTTCCCTGTGAGGGTGGTGAGGCCCCAGCACAGTTTTCCCAGAGAAGCTGTGGCTGCCTCATCCCTGGAAGTGTTCAAGGCCAGGTTGGACAGGGCTTTGAGCAGCCTGGGCTAGAGGAAGGTGTCCCTGCCCATGGCAGGGAGCTGGAACTAGATGATCTTCAAGGTCCCTTCCAACCCAAACCATCTATGATTCCATATCTCCACTCATTTTCTGTAAACAGAAGATGCTACTTTTGCTTACAGGTCACAGGGCAGAAAGGTCACACTTCTGTCTGCTTCCTATTCTAAGCCTCAGACCAGTTCAGGAAGGGATTCTCTGTAGTAACTCTGTGTTTTGTATTTCATATCCAGTATTTTGTCTCCTTGTACCAAATGTAACCAATATATATATACACCTTATTTTAAATACTTCTGGGAAGGAGATAAATGTAGTGTCCAAAATCTAACCATGGCTCAGAAGGCAGAGCTGTGAGGTGTAACTATCCAACAATGTGGAGACAACCACAGGATCTGACCTCGTTTGTTCTGGTCATACTTTCTGTTTCAATTCTGAAACATTACTGGTACATACCACCTTCCAGCCTTCTGGAAAAGCCATGGAAGTGCTGATCCCAGAGGTACTTCCTAAAGTATAAATCCCCTTTTCATTCTGGTCTTGTTCCAGTCATAGAGGTGTCAAAGTCAGGCACCTTTTCCTTTTGTATTTGACATGCAGACCCACGTTTGACACTTGTGTGCCTGACCAGTCATGAAGTTTCTGTTGGCTCATGTGCATTGGGTTCTCCATCAGCTACACCTTGCACATGAGATACAAGATGCCTTTCTGTCCCAATTAGTCCCTTCTTTGGGACTCTAAGATTATCAACAAAGCCTTTTTTAACAGCTCTGGTAGCTGCTCCATGAGTTTTCCAAACTGCCTGGGAAGTACAAATCTGTAAGCACAGTAACTTGACATCCTCATAAAAAAAATTACCTTGGAGCGACCAAGTGAAAGGTTAGAACTGTTGAGTGTTTTAATCAATAATATATGAGTTGGATGAGCAGTATACTGTACTTTGCAGTGTGCAATCAATAATACATTTTTTATGCTCACCTTTTAATCCTCAGAAAAACTACATCAAAAATTTCACCCTAGACTGCCCACTAGAATCAATAATAGAGAGAGGTTGCCTCTTCCCCTTAGTACAGTGTAATGAAAAGCATAATGAATTTATTTCCTAAATGATGCTACAAATCTATTATACATCTTCTGGAAATACCAAGTGGAAAATAGTGTTTAATATAGTAATAGAGTTATGAATTTTCAAAAACTGGAAGTGCAAAATTTAAACTTGTCATTGTGACTCTTCAGTTAGTTATTGAAGAATAAAATCTAGGAAAATAGAGTTTATGTAAATCAAGCTAAGTCTATTAATATTATTTACTTTTTTTTTATTGTCATAGTGTGTAAAAGCCTCAACAAAAGGACCATTCCAATATACAGGGTAAATAATTCTGTCTGGTTATCACTGACTGTATTGATCTCTTACAAATGTCTCAAGACTGCTTCTGTGGATGCAGGCCTGGCCCTAGCTTGGTATATATTTCCAAACTAATATGTAAAATTTTCAGTAAAATTTACAAAAGTTTTAAACTTTACTTTTTTTCTACTGAATAGCAAAGTTTTATACTTTTGAAGTTTTTGTGCATTTATAAGGCATTTGCTATTATACTAAAAGGAGGATCAAACTTTCCTTAGTGCCAGCTGACCACATTTCTATTTCAGGCTTGGAGGCATTAAAATTCCTCCTTGCTGAATCACAAAGTATATTGCTTTGTTAGCAGTACTTCAGATCCCCGTGGACTTCTGCTGCTGTTTTACTGCATCACCAATTATTTGTGATGTATTATTAATTATATGTGATCTATACTTGCACTACTTCCATGAGTGTTGTGGTAGCTCATTTAAACAAGAAGCAGGAGATGCTGTAAAAACTAGCTTTTTCTTTCTTTTTTTTTTTTTTCCCCCTCCATATGGCAAGTTGCCAGCTGGGTGGTATAAAAAGATTTTTATCCAAACTGTTATGAAAACACTGTTGTGTGCATGTCCCCACTTGGCAGGTGCAGGTTACTGGACATGCTCACACACTTCTGGACAATGACCAGGGAGAAGGTTGGAAGTGTACAAGAGAGACAGTGTCTCTCTGAGTAGGCAAATTTACTTGTTTTTTCCTTCTAGAAAGGAAAATTTTGCCTTTGTTACAAAGATAGTTAGGAAGGGAACCAACTTTATTCTCCTGTCATTCTTTTGAGCTAAGGTCTATGAAAAGACAAAAATCAGTCCTGGTAGAACTGGGATGGGGGTACAGTTGGCAGAATGTGCTTACCTCGACAGTCTCAATATTTTAGTGCTATTTTGTGAGGTGCAGCATTTAGTGAGGATCCTTTGATTCCAATAGAATTAGCAGCATATCACCAACACAATTGGTAGTCACTAAAAACTCCCCTTGTATGTGGTATCTATGTGTGGTTGGATGAATGTGTTGGGAATGACCCTGCTGTTGTAACATAAAAAGATGTTTTCTGTATCCAGCGGGATACAGGATCCAACAACAACAGGAAAAAAATGGAAAATAAAACAACTGAATCCTGCCACTCTGCTGTTATCAAAACCCACAGAAACGTGAGGATCCCTCAGCAGTGTGTCTGACTGCAAATATGACAAGATGATTTTGAAGCTTTGGCTGTGTCTTGGCCAGCTCTGGTGGAAACCTCCCTGTGGAGAACTGAAAAGCAGAATTCAACTTCTTCACAAACACAACATGACTGTAGAAGCCAGTTTCTACTGTGTTAGGATTGGTACCTTAAGATAAAGCTGTATTTCCTTATCACTGCTCACAGCTACCTCATTGTAAAACAAGTTTTGCAAACCCCTATAATGCAGGCAAGTAAAATTCTAAGAAAACAAACGTCAGTGTTGCTGAAGGTAGGAAATAAAAACAATTAAGTGTTTCCCACAAAGTAATTTCTCTGTTTAGCAGTTCTGCTTAATCGTCTCTGAAATGCCAGCATGGGGATGTAATGAAAATGTCACTTTTTATGCTCTTTGTCTCTTTGAGAAAGCATCCCCCGGATGGAACAGATCCATGCAGTGCAAGCTGATGCTTGCAGCAGATGCCTGGGAACAGAGATCAGCCCTTCCCAGCTGCAGGGTGAGTTCATCTCAGCCCACACCTGTCCTGCCTCGCTGGAGGTACCGCTCAGGTAGTCACTGCCATGCCAGTCAGGAGTGAAACCCTCGGCTTCCTTTATGTTGCTGGAGAGACAAACACCCCCAGAGTGTGACTCAGACTCCAATCTGCTAATTTTCTGGAGGTGTCTGCCTATCTGCATTTACTATTGAGGGAGTACAAAATGACTAGTCTCCTAAATTAGGTATTCTCTTCAGATGTTTCAAGCTGGAAGAATGAATCTGCATTTAAGTCCTGAACACCCTTGTAAAGGCTCTAGGCTGAACTTCTTGCCATCATTACCCAACTTGGACAATGTGCAGCCTAAGTGTACCTGCATTGTCAGGTGTGATTCTAGCATGGAAAATGTAGTCAGTGACAACTACATGTCCATGTGGATCTGGCTGGAAACAGGTAGTGGTGACAGCCATGGAAGGCTGCAAAGTGGAGAATGGGTGTTTCTGCTCCTGAAGGTGGGGCAGGGAGGTGAAAATCTGACATCCTGGCATAGGTAAATCTGGTAATTCCCAAGAATGAGGTTCTCTCACATGATTACTTTAAGCAGTATGTGTTCTTTCTGTTTGGTGATTAAAATTGTCCACTTGTGTGGTGCTGAGCATAACCCTGTACTCACCAAAGGCAGAGGAAGTTACAGTCAGCTGGTGCTTTGCAAGACCAAGACTTGAGAAGGTGCAAGGAATTAGCAGTGATTATTTTGAGCAAGGATAAACTTTGCTATGTGGGTGCTTGCTCATGGTGCATGCAAGACTTTCTCCTCTTCTTAAAAATGGGGTTAATTAGTTACCAATATCATGTTTAAAAAGAAAATTAAAAAAAATTCTTGATGAATGCCATTATATACGAGAGGGAATTAAAGTATATCTTTAAATATTGCAATACAAACACTCCTAATCCTGAACATTAATCAAATAATCAGAATGGTTTTGTGAATCTTGGTTTTTTTACCCACTGTGAAGTTTATATGAAGAGTAACTCAGTTTATCAGGCTGGATGGAAACTTGAGACATCCCTTGGTGCTTTGCAGAGAGCATGGATGACATGGCTGATATCTAAAGCATTACTTTTAAGTCATCTTCCTTTTGTGAAGACTTACTTGTAAGTCATCTCTCCCTTTAGTCCCTCTGTTTTCTTTTTTCCCCACCACAGTTGTTTTCCTGGCCACACTCATTATTGGTATTCATTTCTTATTTTCTTAAAACTGCTAACTAAGGAGATTTCTCTTGATTGACATATCTCTGAAGTGACTCCCCACGGTGATTATCATGGAACTAATCGTTTAACTCCATCAGGAGAAAGACCTGCTGTGTTGATTTTCAGCAGGTGCCTGTTATCATTGTTACTGCATGCTAACAGATGTATTTGGGGCTGAATGATAGCAATAGATGTCATCTGAAAGAGCTAGTTTGCAGTGGTGTTGCTTTTGTTTGATTGCTATAGTGCTGGTTAAAATTCCTCTCAGCAGCACTATTGCTTGATTGCTGGGTACTGCAAATTCAGGAGAATTAGAGCTGTTTGAGTGTCGTGGATAGACTGTGGTGATTCAGCAGATATTCTGCCTTTGTTCTTTTTGCAGCACCCCCACATGAAAACCTACTTTTCCTACTTTGCCCATGGAGAGACAACCTATTTTATTTCTTTTAACCGCCTTCAAATGACGTCTCCTGAGACCTCTTTGGGAGGGGGGAGAAAGACCTATTGTTAGTTATAACTCGCTCTCTCACTGACATATTTTATGAAATCAAGGGCTGATAGATTACTTCACTTACTTCTGCCTTACTTTTCCATCCTAGCTTTACACTCCCTAAGCGAGGTGGGGGAGGAAAAGTTGAATAATGTTGCTTAAGTACTTGGGGAAGTAGAGAGATGGCAGTGCTAGATCCAGAAATTTCTGCTGTGTTTCAGGTGTGCATGATGAACCTCAAGCTCCTATGAGAGCGAGGAGTTTGAGGTTTGCTTCCATCAACACTGTGTTTGCTGTCTCGGGGAGGGATAGGTGTGTGGTCCCACATCACCTTCTAACTTGGAGCAGAATTTGCCAGTCAGCTTAAGCCCATCTAAACATCCTCTGCTGTGGAAGGGGTTGGTCTGTGCTGGCCTTTACTCCCATCCCTTTAGTGACCAGACTATTCTGAAGTGAGTTAGGGTAGCTCAGTGATCTTGCTGAAACTAAACCTGTGCTTTGGGTTTGTTTTCAGTAATTGCTCACCCCAGCACTGGGGAAGAGGGGATGCTCTGCAGGTTCCTCCTGTGTGGTAGAGGGAGGGCAGACCTGCCCATTCAGCAGCATCAGGGTCCTGTATCTGCTAAGACTGCATGAAAAATTACAAATTTAGGTGTCTGAAGTGGGAATGCTGACTCTTTAAACAGCCAGTAGGCACCAGGATTCCTTTCAAAGCTTTTCCAGTGTAACTGTCTTCAGCAGCAATCTATTAATAGGCTGCTAATTTAGAGAAGTACCAGTGGCAATTAACATTGTGAAGTGACACCCATTCAAGGGTGGAAATGCTCATTTCTGCAGTGATTATGTTATTACATAGTGCAGCTTCTGCTGGGATTGGTATGTTCATGGAGTACTGGACTTCATCAGGAGCTGCAAAATCTGTATCAGGTGGAGTTTTGTTAAAGCACTGGAGTTCCTTTTTTGTTTTTTTTAGCGGTTTGCTTGTCAGGTGTTCCACTGTAAAACTACATGGAGAAGGAAGCTGAGCTGCTTTATGTCACAGGAAAGTTGGCCCCCTACTCCTCCCTGTGGAACTGGGGATGCTGGGCATTTCCTTTGGGAGACCTCCCTGTGGACCCAGGGTGCTGAAGCTGCACAGAGATGGTGTTATGGTGTGCTGTGCCCACAGCTATTCACTCCTTTCAAATACACCCTGATCCTCTCCCCATTCCCACTTGCCTGTGTGGCTCTCAGTGAAGTTGCACGAGTAGGGAGACCTCGGAGCTGACTGGCAGACCAGATCCGGATTACATTGCTCTGTGGATTTTGCAGGCCAGATTAAAGTACTTGGAAGGATCAGACTGGCTCATGGGCTATATTTTTGACATACTTGTTGTAGAAAAGTATTAGGAGTTGTAAGAAGGACTAATGTGAGCTTATATTACAATTTGGTGTTGTAACTGCTTTGTTAGGGAAAGCAGAATTCGAAGCAGTTATACTATTTTTGTCTGTTGGTTTTTTTGTTGCAGCAAATGCCTTTTGCCTCTCCTGAGTTGAAAAGCAAACCCCATTTTCCCCTTTATAATCATTCAATTAGTCTCATCTCTGCTCTCATTTTCCAAGCAACTTAACGAGATGAGAAAAATCCTTCAAATTGCACTTATAATATAAACACTGCCAATGAGCCTTTAGCAGGCAGGAAACCTAATGGGACAATCTCAATTTACAGAAAGCTGGTTAACAGCAAATGCATTCCAGCTTCTAAATGAACGATGACAGGTAAAGGTCTGTGTCTGCATAATATACTTCTCACCTGTGGCACGTTTTCTGCGTAGAGATCTCAATGTACCTTGCAAGGATATGTGTCTTTCTACTTCTGAGGCACGAGGAAAATGAAGGACAAGCCTGGAGTAACTTCACATGGACATTGTGCCAGCAGTGGGAGAGTTCTGGGAATAGGTGTCAAATTTGTTCGTGTTGGGCATCTTCCATCCTAACAACAATTGGTGAGTCAATCTTGAACGGGCTTATGAAATGTTGTGTCCCCTTTGCAGTAAGGAGTTTTTACTGGTCTTACTGGGTACAATGAGACTTCAGCACAGCGCAGGTTTCAAGGAAAGCCTCGTGGAAAGCTGATTCTCTAGTGGCATGGGAAACTGGCCTTCTTTCTTAGGCTGAAGATGTGACATGCTTAGGAACAGTGCCTGACCTGGGGGAGAGAGGTGCATCCCTCCCACCTAAGTACCACTGCAGTGCAGATAATGTCTCCTTCCCTGTGCAGAGCTAATGTGGTGCCCAGGAGACTTGTTTCAAACCTATATGAATGGGAGCTGTGAGCTACAAACCCCGGTATGATTTAAATACCCTGTTTTGGTCCCTTTGAAGAAACTCTGCTTATTCACTGGCTGCTCTCAGGACTGAGAGCATTAAGTGCAGTCAGCTCCATGACACCTCCCATTGCTTGGAGTTTTAGATTTCTAGATTAATAATCCAACAAATATTACTGATGGCATGCAGGGTCTGAAAAGAACTTTCACATTTTACATGTTGTGGTATAGGAATATAAGAGGAACAACAACTCTACCCTGGTATTCCCTAACAAAATAGTCTTTCAGGGCAGAGCAGATGCAAGGAGCAGTTTGCTGGTCTGCACACCTGTTGAAATCTCAGTGCTTCAGCAGGTAACACATGGATGGACACACACATGCCCTTAAGTTCAGTTTCAGGTACCTTGCTAGAAAGTGGGAGATGAGTCTGGCATCTCAAGTTGACTTCACTGGGTATAAGATTTTTCCCTGCTGAACATTTCATTTGCTGCTGTTCATTTTATAAGTTTGATGGAGGATATGAAAGAAAGTGGTGGACTTTATACCTTTTTCTAAGGAAAAGCTAGGGATAAATGCCACTCATGTCAGCATCAGGCACCTGATGATTCTCTCTCTCACCTCCCTCGTTTGAAGGCACCTTTCTTTCCCTCCTCTCTCTCTATTTTCTATCTGAAAATTACGATTTCTTGGGGAAAGAGGTTTGTTTGGTTGAGGTATTTTTAATGCCTTGCAATGTTCAAATGGCTTGGATCACTCTCCAACTGGTTAACAAGCAGCCATGTACATCCAGCTGGTCAGTGTCTATATGTAGCTTGGAATGATCTACAGGAAATGCAGCACCTGCCTGGCTGGAGCTGGAGATGTGCTGAACAGATGGTAGTATTGTTGCTAGGGGAAGAACATGAGAGAGCTAGAAATATTAGAGGACATCATAATCAGAAGGAGCTGGGAAAACTGTGGTACAAAAATAACAAAATAAGTAGATAGAGGTCAAAACCTATACGAAACGTAAGTTTATTAGCTCTGCTATTCTTTCATAAAGCAGCAGAAAAAGTTTAGAACTGACCGAATATTTTAATAGAAGAAAAGACAAACCCCACCAAAGAACCAAACCAAAAAATCCCAGGCTGCAGTTTGAGAAGTAGCTGTACCACCTGCAGGTCATTTAAATTTTATTACTCTTCCTTAACTTGTATATGTAAATGTACACAGATATTTTGGGCAGATTTTGTAGGTTGGGTTAAGCAGGCTGAATATCCTAGCCAGTGAGGATAAAATACTGTAAAAGGAATGGTATCTTGATATATGCATCATCATCTTATATGGAACTTGGCATTCTGCTGGGTTTCATCTTTGTCTTCATTGCTTCAGTCATCAAATTGCTGCATTTTAAAACATAAATTTGGGGAGAATGTGGACATTTAAATTTAGCATTAGAGGTCATATAACAAAGTTTCTGACAATTTCACCTATTTACTTTTCTGCTCTTAAACTTTCTGTTTAACACTTTTTCTGAGAACACTTCTTGTCCTATGCTTTGTAAATGCTAAAATGTTACGTGGGTTTCAAAATGGATTAGACCATTCTCTGCTAACTTTTCTTCCTTTAAACTCAAAATTTCTGGTCCAAGAAGGCTTATCTGCGGGTTGCTGGACTCTGGATGGGTGTCCAGGAGTTGTATTATGATGTGTTTCCTCTGCTGAGCTCTTCCCTGGTCCATCAGTGTTGGTTGCTGGCACTGGTTTTGCCCGTACCAGTTTCTGATGAAACGCTTCCAGATCGTGGTTAAATTCACTCATCAAAAATAAAAGGGAAACCCCCAAACTGACCAAGAAGTTGTTAGTCCTCTTCCTGAAACCTTTCTTCTTCTGTCAGAAACCTTTCTGCCTTTCCCTGCTGTGTGTTTGGAGGAACCTCCCATTCTCCAAGCAGCTCCCAAAACTGAGAGCTGTTCCCAGGAGCCAGGCTGGTCTGATAGTGCCTCCACTGAAGTCGGTGGGAAGTGTCTGATTTCAGTGTGGTTTGGATCAGACTGTAGTTCCCAGTCACTTTAAGTTTGCAAAGTCTTTTTGCTTATGTATTTAAACCGAATACTTGCTTTGCTGAAAGGAGATTGAACTTTAAAAAAATAAGATGGAGTGGTCCATAGAAAACCACTTACTGAAGTGTGGCGTTGCTGGCAGGTTCAGAGTTTGTCTTCCAAGTATTAAATTGATAGAGCTGGCGTTGAAACTGCTCAAATTGTTAAAAGCTTAAAGAAGAATTGTAATCCTTCAGCAGGGACATTCTAGTCTGATCATTTCCTTTTCAACAACAACCTCTGATATGTTTTCCATTGTAGAGTTAAGTCTTTGCATTTGGTATCCTCTTGTGAATTAGTGGCCATGGATACTTTTTTTTTTTACTATCTTATGACTGAACAGTAAAAACTTGTCAAGCTCCTAATCTCTTTGCACCAAAAATAGCTTTGATTGTTGCAGGATAAAATTCTTACTCAATGTGCATGATATTAATATCTTTTTTTTTTTTTTTTGGTATGTCAATCTTAGCTAGAATTTCCTTGAGCAAAGTTACTGGCACACCAGTGGGGAGAAACTTAGGAAAGGCACAATTTCAAATCAGATGAAATGCTTGAAATACCTCTTTAAGAAACTTTTAAGATTTTAAATTGAAATCCTGATGATTTGCATTTTCAATGTAGTACAGGCAACACTGGAGTCATCACAGCAAGCCTTGTCAAAGGACAGTGTTAGACCTTTTATTTACACTGGGTCACTTACCTCCTGCAAATATTACAGACAAAATGTTTGTTGCCTTGCTTTATACAGTAGTATCAGGGATTACACACAGCTCAGTCTGTGTGAGACTTCTCTCTGCTGCAATCAAGGCCACAATATTTGCAAAGCCAGTTTCAAAGGAGAATAAAGAAAATCTATGAAATGGGATTTTCGTGAAATAAGATCCAGGTTGGGGTTAATGACAACATTTACGTTAGTGCCTCAGGACACATCTAAAATGTTTTTAGCCAGTTAGCAGCTTTAGGTTTTATTGAGGGTTATTCCTGCCAGTAATAAAAGCAAGTTTGTGCAACCAGAGTGATAAACAATACCCCCCTTAGTGAGCAAAGAGATTAACAATACATGACATTAAACATAAGATCAGTAAAAGGGAACAGAGCGTTCAGTAACTCCTCTGAGCTTTGTTTTATCTCAAAACATAAATTTTGTTGCCAATGGAACTCTATATAAGAATTAATTAGGGAACTTCACAAGCAGTCAAAACTCTTGTATGCCATTATAAATTTATCATTGCTGAAAGGATCTATTTCTGCTGTCAGACATCATGCTTATCTGGCAGAATATGGAATATGGAATAAATAATCTTCTTCCTATATAAAGAACACTGGAAAAATGTTTGGAAAACTGGTTTTTAAAAAGCCAAACATTGTGTTTATTTTCTGTGAGGCATTTCTGATGAAAAAAACCATCTAGTTTCTGCCTTTCAAATATTCAACCAATTGCAGCAGATCCCTTGGACTCCTCAATCAAAGATAACTTGCAGAGTGGTCTGTTGAATACCACAGTGCACGTGCCTGTCCGTAGATGTTCCCACCTAAGAGAGGTGGAAGGTGGGATGGGAGTAAACCACTGCCATCTAAGTGATTAGGGAAAGTCCTTTTGAAATGCAGGACCAACTTATCTCTCCATTCATTTTTATTTGGATTGTATTAATCATAAACAGTTACTCTCTTCAGTAGTTTTCTAAGCTTATCTTACTCATTCCAGCATCATAGTATTAAATGTGTAATTATAATTACACATCTAATATTATCTAGTTACTTGGGAAAGTCAGTGCTTTGTATTTGCAGTTATTACATAGAGTTAAATGTTCTGTGCTTCTACTTATTTGAGTAATTCAACAACTCTACCCCGAACCAGTATCAGAATAAGACAAAGATAAAGAGAGGGGAGTTACATATTCTTCTCCTGTAGTGGCTGACATTCAAGGGCCAGCCAATATAAAATCTGAGTGCCTCAGAAGGATTTTTCCTGCAACATGTGCTGCTAGTAAAGTGATTTCACCTGCTACTGAGGAAAATTTTTCCCCGTTCTCTGTACCCTGTTAGGTACCTTGTGTAGCTCAAACCCCATCACAGATAACAGGACAATCAAATTGCTGGAAGTGGTATGGCACTACTGAAGAGACTCCTGTGTGAACTTGCACTTGCTGTCCCCCAGGAGGGCACTGGCTCCCCTAAGGTGCCAAGAAATACAGCCTGAAGGGTGATGCTGCGTTACATGTTTCCTATTGCACAGTATTTACACAGAAATGAATTAACTGTTCAAGCCAAAGCAGCAACTGGGGGGAAGTTGTGGAGCCAAGCTCCTTGGCAGCCAGCTCTCTGCAAGCTGCAGTGACCCCACGGGCTCCTTCATGGACACAACACCCTGATGGGTGTTCTCTGGGAAGGGATGAGGTGTCAGAGCCCCTGCTTGTGCCTGGCTTTGTGCAGCCTCTGCAAAAAGCTGTCAGATGAAAAATGAGACCTGATGGATCCGGAAAGTGATGTTCAGATTTTTTCTTTGTCTCTTTTTCTCTTCTTTGTCTCTTGGGGTGGACACCATGTTACCCTGTTGTCTCAGCAAATTAAGCTTTGGGAAGCATCAGACAGATAAGGACTTAACGCTGTCACAGCCTCCAGTCTGAGTCTTCCCTAACTCTTGGGTCAGTTTGCATCAGATATCCTCATGTCTCTGTTGCATCATTTTACTGACAAGCCAGATTTGCCAGAAAATCACACTTTTGCTGCACATCTTTCACACAGACACTGTACCATGGTTGTGATCTTCGTTCTGCTTTGTCTGCTGTTTTTATCCATGCTGTTATCACCTTACACAGATGACATTAGGCAAAGTTTCTCAGGAACAATATTTTTTTAGGTGGCAGGTCCATGTGGTTTGATGCCATCATTTCTAACTGAATGTGATCCACTGAACTGTGTGAAGCTATTGCCTCATAAATACCTGTGAGTGCCTGAGATGTGCTTGTTTGTGGCTTCAGCTTGCTGCCTGCTGAGCAGGCATTTTCTCACATTCTTCTTGTCATTCTCTCATGTTTCATTTTCTTATGATCCCATGGTTGAAGGGTTGCTTGCTTTTTAATTCCATGAAGATGAAGTTCTTTCTGTGATAAAAGCCTTAGAAACATTATCAAAGTGTGACTTTGCTGAAGTTAATCCATCATATCACTCTTGTTTGAAATGTTCTCCATTTAGTTCTCCATAAGTGAGTCCTTAACGTGGGTGTGATGTGTATGAATCAAATTCCTTAGAGGAACATCCTACATCCTCTTCCTGGGTGCTCATGTTCCTATGGACACTGCTACCCAGACAGAGTGTATAGCCGTGCTTGGAAGAAATCAAATGCCAACACTTGTGAGTTTACCTAAAAACCCTAAAAAAAGTTAGGTTAAAAACTCGGGTTGGATAATGAGATTGTGTGTTTTACAGAGATATTGAAACAGTGGGGTATTTTACTGGGGAAGACATCTCAGATCTTTTGCTAGAGGAAAGATGAGACAACTTTCTGTTAGGAATGGTTGGGTACAGTTGATTTGGTTTGGGGAAAGGCATTTTTGGAGGTCCCTCACATCCCATGATTCTACATTCTGTGTTTCATCATTTCACAGTCAGTTCATCAAAATGCAAAAATCCCAAAGTAGGCTGTTAAAATATAAATCTGGCAGTTTACTGTTAATTGCACTCTAAGCAGAAGGTCTCCAGAGTGGGGTAAACAACTTTGAAAACCTTGTACTGAAAGCTGGGTCTACACTTGAAAACACTAACATTTTACGAAAGCCTGAAAACCTCTGCCATCCAGTAAGATCCAGGAGACCCACGTGAAACTCTAACTACAACTTGTTCTGAACATGCAGGAACACTGAAAACATGTGGAGATGATGAAGCAATTGAAGTCAACGGGCAGTGAGCAACAGAAAAAAGATTTCCATACTTTGATTTATATGTTATTTTCCAGTGTCTGAGAACCGAAATCTTGAATGCCTTTGTAAACTCAATAATATTTATGAAATGGGTTAATTGAATTATTCAAGCTCCTAAATTTAAAAAATGTTTGGTTTAAAATTTTGATCATGTTACGGGTAAAAGCTTATCATGGCATGAAGTGACATTTGGGGGAAGAAGAGTGTGAAAGAAATCACATTTTGGTGTTATATTTTAAACATGGTAGCATGAAATGTGTTGACAATTCCTAGGTTTTATTAGTTTAGGTACTCAGTTCTAATGAAAATCTTAATAACAGACTATGATCAGATCTGTAGAGAAAACACAGAGGCTGTAAAAGTTGCAGAAATAATGTTAATGGGTGAAATTAGTAAATTAATCCTATGTAAGGAGTAGGAATAGTATGCACACCCTGCTGCCTGCTCATTGAGTAGAAATTCAGCCTCTAGAACAGATAATCTTCCTAAGGCTGGACTGAATCTGAGTGTGGGGGATGCAGGCTTTAGACAGGAACTACATCTCATTTGATGCAAGATGAAAAACATGGTGGGCAAATCCAAAGAAATGCAGACTGGAAGGAAGAGTTTTAAAATGCTTGTACATGAGGATGTGTTTAAAATTGTTGCAAAGTCATATGGTATCATATTGTTGAGGACCACTTAAGTATGTTTGCTGAATAAGCAGTTGTAAAAGAACAATAAAAAGCTATGAAATGAAGGAGCAGGTCATATTAAGGAGATAATAATGTAGCAAGTTGCTAAAATGAGGAAGTAAATGAATACTGTTAGATGCTTATTTCCCTAACTCACTTATGATGGCAACAGAAACATTTAAATGAAAAAGAGAACACAGTTAAATTGAATTAAAATTAATGCAGCTTTTTGTCCAATAAACAGTTCTCCAATTTTCCTCATATAATGCTCTCTTATTGCATAGATTAGAGATGATGTCTTCCTAGTACTCCATGCTGGCTGTGACCTGGGGCGCAATACTGGGCTGGAAGAAGTCTTGATTTCCTTGGGAATGGGAAACTAGGTACTTCTGTTGATGTATTTAGACTTGAAGTGAAAATGATATTTGCAGAAGGGTTAAACTTTTACTTGATCTCCTTGTCTCAGATTTCCTTTCTCTTAAATATATATATGTCTACTGCTTTCTCTCTTTTTTTTTTTCTCCAAGTTGGAACATTCGCTCAAAAAAGTCATCTGATGCTGAGAGCAGAAGCAGATGCTGTGTTTAATGGATTGGCTCAGAGTGGGGTTTGACCAGAATTGAACTGGATGGTCCCTAATGATGGCCAAAAGCAATTGCTATGAGTAAAAAAAGACCAGGCTTTTCTAGTGTGGTTCTTTCTTCTGATTTTTAATACAGATACTCTATTAATTGATCGAGTTTTCTGGGAAATCACACCAAGTACAGCTTTTGGGCTACACACTTTCCCAGCTTTTAAGAAGTAGTTATAGACCTAAAAAAATCTGTTTAATCACTCTTAGAACAACTTATACTTTGGCTCTCCACACTTTCCTCTGGAAATGGGTTCCAAATAGCTGTTTTTAAATATTCCTCGGGCCACAGAAGGATAAACATTCCATAACATTTTTCTTATGTCAGATAGACGAAAGTATTATGATTTAAGACCATGGGGAAGCCCAGTCCATGGTCTGCACCAGCTGAGTGTCCTGGTGTAGCAGCCTGTGCATGCTGAGGGAGCTGCTCCTCCACGTGAAGCCGGTGACAGACCCAGCGTTCTGTCCTGCTCACTTGTCCCAAACAATCAATTTATCTGAGCAACCACACTGATGCTCCAGCTAAACTTGCTGCATTAATTATATCTGCCCTGAGCTTACAAGCTTTTAGAGCTATTTGGAACATAAATTTTGCAAGCTTGCAAGTCAGCAAGGAGTTTTTCTTTTTCCAAGGTACCCAACTTGCAATTAAATTAAGCTGCCAGATGCTGGTCATTATCAAAACTCTCCTTCAATCTGTGGATTTTAGGATAAAGGATTGATATTTCTGGGTTATGGACTAAGTAGCAGGTAGTGGTTATACTTTAAGACACTTTGTGTTGGAGACTTTCTACCTGTCCCTCTCCAAAAGGGAATTATTCAGGTACATTTTAGCTGAGAAGTGTGACAAAGATATTTTCTTCATCACAGCCTCCCTGTATTCCTTTATGAGTTAAAAGCATGGACTGATGTGGATTACACACATTTAAACCCACCATTTGGCCTAATGTGCTCTACCTTGGTATTGTGAGTAGCTAACGATGAAGTATTTGGGCTGTGACAGAGCTGTAGGACTTAAAAATGAAGTCACACGTATCACAAATTATATTTTAGAATATAATGCTCCATGCAGTGATTTTTGAATGTGCTTAAGGAATGTATAATATCTCTCTTTGCTTCCTTAGCATGAGGTGAAATGTGTAATCTGGGAAATCTGAATGTGGAGTTTGTGAAGAGATGGCACAGAGATGTGCATGTGCTCAAGTCCTGTTAGCAAGTACTTACCAGGAAGCTGAACAGAATTGGGTGAGACTCTGGGTGCTTCCTCCTGTGTTTCCTCAGACCTCAGTCTGTTTGTGGGTAACTTTCATCACTGCATCTGAATTTTTGCATTAGTAACCAGCTGAAGGTACACTTATTCAGGCAGCAGTCTTTAACTAGAGGTTTAATTATTACATAGGTGTTACTGATGTAGTAGGAAGCACTGCTTTTATCCACCAAGCATTGTTTTGGGTCAGTAATTAACTTGTAGTCCACCAATATCAAAACCTTAATGAGTGGCTGTTTGATATCTATTTCTGATGAAAGATTTAAATGCTGGTTTAATCTATCTGGTCTCTGTTTAATTTCTTCCACTGGTTCAGATGGTATAGAAGAATGTAAGACATGTTATATTGCTCATTACTAAAACACATAAATATTTGAATATTTTGATATTTCAATCTTATCTGCCATAGGGACTTTATTTTTAAAAGTATCTTCTTAATCAAGCCACAGCAGACTTCCTGATTGTTCTGAACATGAGTTCTTAGCAAAATAAATGGCAATAGAGCTATAAACTGAACTGAAGAGAGTTACTTTTAATAGAACCTCCTATCTCAAGTTTTCTGCAGAGCAGTCTTGGAAGACAAAATCTGTTAAATGAGTCAGGCTGGGACAGCCTCAGAAAAAAATGCTCCAGGGACCTACAGCTTGAATGCCATTGATGTCTCGTGTGAAACCCCTGACTGAGGAGGGAGCCCTTGCCCATGCAGAACCCCTCAGTGTGCCCCAGTGTACAGCATGAGGGCTTTTCTGGTCGGGGGGAAACATTTATCTCTCTTTGTGAGGGGAATGCTGTGAGTAGGCACTGCCAGAGACCATTGCTTTCAGAAGGACCAGCCCCTGCGAGGTGGGTCGTGGAGGTTTGTTGCAGGGAGTTACTGCAAAGGCAAACCTGAGGCATGGCTCCTTTGATCTCTGCTCATTTCTCTCCCTCTCTCACCCCTCACTCCCAATGTAGAGCAGATTCCTTAAAGCAGCTGCTTGACTTCCAAAAATGCTCAACCCTCCTGTCTCCTACTGAGAGGAGGAAACGGTTACTATGGATTCACCGCACAAGAACAGATGTATTTCAATATGTTGGGTACTAACCACACTGCTATCCGTGTGCTTCAGGTTTTTTTAAGTCCAGAATAGGATTGGCCCATGGATAGCCCAGATAGGGCTGCCCTGGCTTCAAATTCCTTACAATTCTGCCTGCTAGAATAGAGGGCATCAGTGAAAAATAACAGGGGGGGTCTGAGTCCTCCTTATACTCTTCTTTTTCTAGTGTTTCAGCAGGTGTTGGACTGAGTAATGGCCCCTAGATAAGAGAATACATTCAGATGATTCAAAGGCTACATCTGGGACTGATTCTACCCTCAGTATGTAAAGAAATTGTCAATGGATGGGTGTGAATTAAGAAAGTGGGGGCTTGGAGGTGGAGGTCATATGCAGCAAGAGGGAAGGGTTTTTTGGTGATTGTGCTATTTATCTCCTAATATATTACAGGCTATTAAAGGGAAGAGAGTGCACATTGTACATTGGAGTTGAGAGAAAACAATTCTCCAACTTTGGGGAAATTTGAGTGTGGATCTGAATGGTGCAGTTTGAACCCTCTTCTACATGCAACGTGAGTGAGTGAATCATTAGAAACATTTTGACATTCTGCTCATGCAATCCTATTCACTTCAGCTATTTCTCAAACTCGATTCTGTGCTCTGGTATATTCTATCTGAAGGGAGGAGTGTTGGACTGGGAATAGTTTCTGGATCATTTCCTCCATCACTAAATTCTATAGGGGCTGTAAATAGAAATGTGGCATACATTGCAGAAGCACATGAAATGTCAGTCCTATGGTGCTGTCATTCATGAGAACTCAGTTATGTTATGATAGTCAATTCCCTAAAATCACACTTGTTTTGGCATTTCTCTATTTTTTCATCTTTGCAGAAAACAGTCTCTGTGAGAATCAACCTGTCTAACTTGAGTGAAAGCTTCCATTAAGTGCACAAATAAGCTCTCTCTCTGATTGTCTCAGATCTTGAAAGGCTTTTTAAAGTCCTTTCTGTGCTAACATCACAAGGTCTTACAGGTCAGAAAGCTTAGAACTCAAAGCTTCATCTATATTTTTAATCTACAGAAGTAAATCTTTTGCACATCTGACTGTCTGGTAAATGGTCTCTTATTTTATTCTCTATTATTTCTTTTGATTGGAGTTTTACTGCTTTGTTTTCTAAAGCACCACAATTCATTTCTTTAATATATGAAAATGTGTTAAAAAAACTGGTCCATCTACAGGGACATTTATTTTGTAGGCATCTTTATAAATCAACCCAAAGACTCCAAACATGACGCTGGGTTAATTTATAAGTGCCCTCGGTGGGGATGTAAAAGGATTAGAATTGAATTGCTTAAGACTGGAGGTCAGGCAGAAAGAGCCAGAAAGTAGGTTATTGGAGTGATATCTCTGGAGGAAGAATTAACAGAACTCTTTCAAAACAATACAAAAATACCACAGTCAGTGTCTGGACAGGTGTGCTCCGAGCAGTGCCACCTGCTCAGAGAGCACAATGAGGACAAGTCCTCAACAATCAGCACGTTCACAGGGTTGGCACTGGGTCACCCATGTTGGCAAAGCTGGTGACAGCTGCCTTGCAGGCTCAGTGCAAAGGAGGTGCTGCTCAGTCACGTTGTGGCTGCAGAGAAAATGGAAATATTGCTCTTGCCTGTCTCTGACAGCAACTAAAGAGCCTGTCCTGAGATGCTACAGGAGATTGTGTTGTAAGATTTCCAGTGAAGAAACCGTGTCTAAATACAATACTTCACTACTCTAAGACAAGGCTTGTGAGCCCAAGAGGACCAGCCCTCTGGTCTGTGTGAATGGCATGGCCAGGGCAGGGTGTCTGCAGGCTCTCTGTGTGATTCTGGTCCTGTACCACCTGTAATATATCCTCACCCTATGCTGAAGAGGTACTTGTTTGCCTTGGGTAAATTCCTCCTACTTAAGCTATATTTTCACTGGAAGGTTGCAGCAGAGCAAGAGTTTGCATCCAGATCTTAATTGGATACCATTTGACTGGGAATCGCTTTTGACTTTTTATGCAGCACCACTTCCATGTGTGACTTTCTTTTCATTCTTGCTGGGACACGAACAGGATGTCATTTGCTCAAAACAACATCTGAGGCTGTCCAAACACAATAAATAATGTCTGGAAAATATGAAATAAAAGGAGAAAAAGTTTAAAAGATTTAGTTGCAGTGAAAGAGCATCTCATCTTCTTACCTGATCCTTGGCCTCTGAGGCTTACCTAAAGGTGAGCATAGGCATGATCAAAAGTTGCCCTTTCTTTGACAGTCAGGACTTATTTCTGTATCTGCTAAAACCCTTTGTACATTAATGCTCTGGCCCTTTGTTGGTCATTTTTCTGTGACTTGGACAGGAGAGCTGTAACAACTTCACTGAAATGTCCAAGAGCAGAATAAAATCAGTCTTGGAAAGAAATGTTAGTTTCTTTATCCTTCTGGGATTATGTGTATATACAATAAAATGGAGTTCAATATTCCTGACTGGCTACTGAGAAGATTACCATTCCAGAAGGCTCAGTTCATGGAGACACTTAACCCTGTATTTAATTTTAAGCACAGAATGAAGTGAGAGCTGGTTGTCAGCTCTGTGCTTTTTATCTCCCCCAGCTCAAATTATCTTCCTTGCTGCTCTGATCATATCTTCCACGTACATATTCTCAATCCTCTATGGCTTCCTGTCTTGTCACCTGTTTCACATTCTTTGCTGTCACCTTAAAAATGCCACCCAGTGCTTCCCCTCTACAGGGATTTGCCTCACACAGAGGCAGCCTCTTAATCCCACTTGACACTGACAAATTCCCTTGCCCTGCAGCACCTTCCTTCATCCTTCTCCCTTGTCTGACCACAGGGCTGCTACTCTTCTTGCCTTGTCTGGAGCATTCCCCGTCCTCAATCCCACCAATGACCTTGTTGGTGGTCCATTGCCACCTGTGTTATCACTTTCCCAAATAATTGTCTGTCCTTATTCCTCTTACCCATCTCATTGTTCTTTATCATATTTTAATTTGAATGTATTGTGCAATTTAAAACCTCCAGAACAATGGATTTCATAAAGAATTACATTCTTAAATGATGAGGTCAATATTCTTTGTAAGAGCTCTGCATGCAAATTCAGCTGCAAAGGTCAAGTATGGATCTGAACTTCAGCTACCTCAGGGTGGTTCATGCCCAGCTACTGCATGGAAAGCAGGCATATGATGTTTCAGGAAAGGAGGCCCCATGGACCTGCATTTTCAGAATTACAAAAAATTTCACCCTTTCAGACATTTTTGGTCTTCACCTTTTTAGTTCTTTCAAGTTTAATTGTAGTAAAAAATAGTGTAAATTCCACTGAATGACCATTAAAATATTTTGTTGCAGCTTTAATGCTAGAGGACAGAATTCAGCCCCTCATGAAGTTGTACTACTATTCACTACCAGCAATATAGTAAATCAGTTCGTTCTTTTATGATAGACTGCACTTTAATTCTTACAAAGCACTGCAATTTCACTTCACTGAAACACTTTTTCTTTCCAACAAAGTTAATTTCAAGCCATCTTTATTTACCCAAGTAACCTTGTCTTTGTTTGTTGCATCACTTGTTTTTCAGTAAGTGCTGCTGGGATTTTCTGTGACTTAACTATTACTTCCACCAATTGCCTGTTTAAATTGTATTATTCCAATTGTAACACGTCTGAAATGACAGGGGTTAAAAATAGATCCTTTTCCCCAGGGTTCAAGACCTGGAACCATAAAATAAAACGCCTTGAACGCTGGTTAAAAGCCTGGATTAATTCTAAAATGAATAAAGCAATTGTAGCAATTAACTTCATCTCTCTTAAGAGACACTAGCTATACAAGTAAATCTCTGAAGGTTCTTTGCAAGTATTGCCCACAGTCATTTCCAGGCATGAGGTCTCAGCAGAGCCCTGTCCTACTTGAGAGAGGTTCAGGCTCACTGAGGCAGGATGATTTCCAACCTGTGCTCATAAGAGTCTACACTTGATTTTGCTGGGATGTGCCTGCACATAGCACACTGGAATGTGCTATGGGAACAAGAGCCAAAAGCAGTTGTGGATCATAATCGTTAGCAAAGACTTTTATAGCCCTCTTTGTAAGTCAGCTCTGACCGCATTTCGTAATGTGTCACTTCTACTAACAACTTACTTTGTTTGTGAGAAATTATTCAAAACCAGCAACAAACTACTTGGACAGTTTTATCTGAGGTTCTGCACATAAATTTGAGAATGACCCATTTATCAGGTGACCACTTTTACTTAAATATTTTTCAACCACTGCCTTAGAGAATTAGAAAGATTGGGAAAGGGAGAAGAGTTGTCATTTCTGTTTAAAACACAAGTGAGAGATTTTTAATGATCTTTAGTCTGCAGCTCCCATAGGGTAACTCTGTATTACAGCAGTGTGCTATTAATTAGCTAGGTTGGGTAATTGAAGCCATGGTTTCATGTAGTTCAATGTGAGGGACAAAAGTTGCTCAAAAGGCAAAATAAAAAGTACGTGATATGAACTTGCTGAGCTCCCTGTGCCTCTTCAGTCTGTCATAGGTACCAGAGCTGGCTGTTTAAAAATTGGCTCATGATTGTCTAAAATCCATTGTGGCACTAGTGCAGGTCCTAGAAGATACCTGAAAGCTACTGGTCGTGTCCTTCACTCCAGAGAAAGAGTGAACAAATAAATCCTAAAAGAGCTGCGAAGCTCAGTGTCATAACTGAAGAAGCAGCTAAATGGTTGTGTAGCATAGGAAAAAAAGATAAAATCTCTGTGTTGTTTGCTATTGTATCTATAGCTATCTATACCACTGAGGTATATCAATGGTAGGAATACGAAAAGTGTCTTGTTTCCCTGGCAGAGGCAGGAGGCAGACACACACCTTCACATTTGCTCCTCTTGCAAGCTGAGCTGGCCAGTCCCAAGGCAGCTCTCATCCAGGAGCCATGGATCTGCAATGCAGAGAAGAGTATCACTGTCTTCAATTTTACAGATCAGAAAACTGGAGCACAAAAAGGTAAAATGAATTACCCCAGGTCTGTTTTTCCCATGGTACTGTCATTTATGAAGCTGGGACTGGTCCACACTTGTTCTTTATCCAGTTGGCTCTGAAGCTTTTCCGTCCTTTTTTGTGGAGCATATCTTTAATCACAGGCAATCCATTCTGTGACAGAGCCTTGTTATATTTGCATAGTGGGTAGATAGAACAATAAAGCGAGTGTATAAGTACTGAAGTGCAGCTCCTCATAACAATTACTTGACAGCCATGCCCTGAGTTTAGTTCACACTGAAAGATGGTCTAATCCTCACTAGATTTATCATTGGTAAAGACGTGATTGCTGATCTCACTGCAGATTCCTTCTGGTTTTTAAACGATTACTTTGCTTAAAGGCACAAAATGTCCCAGTACTTTCTATTAGAGTTATAAACAACATTTCCTCCCCCCCCGCAGGACCCAGTGGAATTGTATCATAGATGTTTTTGATGCCATCAGGTTGTGGGAGGCCATTCTGTCTCACTGTATCTGAAACGTTCTCAAAAACTTGATTTTAGTTGCATTTCAAAAACAGTTTCTCTACTCTAGTTTTATAAGACTGCAAATGTCCTTGAAGAAAATTTAATTCTCTGCAGTTTTTCGTCTTAGATTTTATCAAAATGTGTAGCAAACACAAGCTTAAGTTCCTCTTGCAGATAAAATGAGTGACATATGGTTTTTAAAATGGACATATGGACACAAAATGTATATATTTATACAAACATATTCTGATCAGCTGAGATTATCCTTTTCTTTCTCTCATGATCCAAATGTGGTAAGACACAGACAACACCGTAGTTCCTACACAGCCAGATGTGAACCTTGCAAGAGGCATTAGAAAGATTTCCAGTGATCTCACTGAGCCTTGGATCAGGTCTTTGTTGTTGGGTGCACGTCAGTGAACAATTCAGACTCAGGTTGTCTCTGTGTAAACCCCTTGTAAACAGTTAAAGATACAAAATATTTTCTGCGTAATTTCATTTCCATTTTGAATATGTACTTCCACTAAATGGCTGAATAAATAAATAAACCTATGCAAAATAAGATAAGCAAAAGAAAAGAACAACCTGCACAATGGATTCAAAGAGAGATGATATGGGCAGAGAGGTTTGCCTGTTTTTTCTGATTCGATTCACAGGGGAATCAATAGGAAACTCACCGTGTTTTCATGTGAATGGTGTTAGTCACCTTCTACACCAGCTTCTGAGATCTGCAGCTAATGTGTAAGCAAACAATTCAGGTAGTAAATAGTTATGATAGAGTCTGGAGAGTTGCACCAGCTACATAAGATGAGGGTCTATTCCTGAAGCAGCTGCCTTGTAACATCAAATACTCAGACAGCTCAACAGTTTAGCCATTTGAATTTCAAAATCTCATAAAGATAAATCTCATAAAGTGCTCTGCTGTCAGGTTGTAAACATGGTTTGTGCTTTTTCTTGTGCTGCTTGTGTTTTCTGAGAGGATCATTTTCGTAGTTTAGTAAAGAACATCCATGACACACCTTCCAGCAATGCCATTTCAGGATACTGAAATACCTGGTTAATGGCAGCTTTGTATTGAAAATGGGCTTTTGTGGATCATAGGGAGAATTAAAAAGGAGACATTTTCTTATCTGCATGTTCAGTAGCTTTCTAATTTCTCTTCTGTGTTTCAAATAGCATTGCAATTCCCTGGGCTGGTAGAGCATTTTACAAACCACCAAGATTTAGATTTTCTTCCTAGTCACTTAAACAAAACAAAAAAATGAAATGAAATGCAGCCAAACAAATTTGGAAGATTTGCACCCTGTTATGGGCCGTAAGGAATATTTCCTATTGCAATTTCCATCTTGTTAATACAGGGTAAGAGTGTCCATGTCTATATTGTATGCCTCTCATTTTAATTCTTTTCTACCTTTAAATGTTGTTATTTTTCATATGTAATAGGACATAAATACAGCCACTCCTCAGTAACAGCAAGGAGAACAATAACAAGTATTAAAATAT
This sequence comes from Pipra filicauda, assembly GCF_003945595.2. Taxonomy (NCBI): domain Eukaryota; kingdom Metazoa; phylum Chordata; class Aves; order Passeriformes; family Pipridae; genus Pipra; species Pipra filicauda. The sequence continues at coordinate 877,865 of NW_024104440.1, forward strand.
TGAATATTTGCTGGTGAAACAGATTGTGTTGCAAACTCCCTTTCAAATTCCATGGGAGCTGAGGGCTTTCCAGCTTTCCCTTGTTCTCAGCAAAGCCTGTGGGGCTCTGGGGCTCCTGCGCTGCACTGTCCTGGAGATGTGCTGTGGCTGCTGACAGTTATATATGGAGTGCTGGGAAATGTCAAGGAAAATAGATTTATGAGGAATCTAAACTCCTAACTGCAGCTACAGCACTTTATACAGAGGTGGTGTAAGAAGTGCACTTATGGGCAGAGAGTTTGGTTCAGTATTTACGGTAAATATCCATAGCTGTCTTTTGGAAAAATAGTATGAATGAAAAGGAAAGAGCATAGGATAGATGCCATCTATTCTACTTCAAATTGAAGTCTGTAACTGTATTTTCCTGCCAGGCCCCTTTCAGGGAACAGGGTGGGATGGGAAGGTTGTATGGCTTGGGGGTTGGTGGGCTGCTGAAGGTGCCAGAGATCAAATCTCACTTCTGCACTAGATGACGAATCTTCCTTATCTGTTCAATCATGAGATAGCAACAAGTGTGCTCTGTAGGGCCAGGAGTTGGACTTTGATGATCCTTGTAGGTCCCTTCCAACTAAAGGTATTCTATAATTCCAAGGGTCAGCAGTGGATTTATGATAAAGCAAAAGGGAGGAAAGATGTGGTGTTTCTTTGCAGGAGGATGTTTCCAGTACAAGCTTCTCCCTCCAGTGCCAGCATAGGGTGAGCTGCTGCTAAAAAAGATAAAATCATAGAATCCCAGGCTCAAGAGGCCACCTAGTCCTCTTCCTCCAAACAGGACAGCTGCACCAGTCTTGACAGCTGTCTGTCTAATTTGTTTTCAGAGATCTCTGGTGATGGAGACCACTCTGCCTCCAGGCAGTCTATTTCTTCCATATCCCTTTCTGTGAGATACTTTTTCTTGATATGTATTTTGAATGTTCTGTGTACTGCTACTAGACCTATTTGATATACAAAGGAAAAGGATTGTTTATTCCTTTCTTTCATAAAGAGCTCACAGTTAAGCACATTCCACCTTTTTCTCCATTTGATGTTTATTTTGCAGTGCATTGTGTGTTCTGCTAAGGATATAAAAACAACCTGAATCTACAAGCCAGCTCAGAAAGTGTCAGCCAAGGATGCTAAAAGGCCTGAAAGTTTGGAGAAGTTTGGACTTGAATCTAGATGATAAGCTTTGGCCCAGGCCCAGCTGTTGCTAAAAATCACTCTGCTGCACAGACAGTAGCTTTAACAAGCTGGAACGATGGGCTGCCAGCCAAGCTTTGCTGGGCACAGACAGAAACCTGGTTCATGTGCTGAATAGGAAGTGCATGATGAAACTAAAGACAAAATGCATGAGAACATTGGTATCCAGGCTCCCTGGACATACAAACAGGTCATTTTGGGGCTAGACAGTCCCCAGAAGGCCAAGTGACATTTGGTAGCTGACACAGGCACATGCACTCCTTGAGGCACAGAGATATTGTGTCAGAGCCAAACACACTTAAAAACACCTGAAATGCTACAAAATACCCCAAATGGCTAAAAGACACTCCTGAGAAGTGATCTTGGCCTCTTGGGACTGCACTGCGGTGCTGGACAGTCAGTCCCAAATCTTGCCACTCAGATATGAATGCAAAATATGGAAGCATATTGTCTGCTGTCACAATTCATCTGTGAAGCAGATGTTTCTTTTGGGGAATTATTCATGCTAAAGATCACACTTCAAAGTAAACAATAATTGTCATTTGTTCCCTTTAAAAAAATGAAAGCTGGAAATCAAATTAATGAGTGTATTTCCTCAAGGGAACAGGCAGAACAGAGAATATGATCCTTTTGGTATACTTGTAGCAAATATTTTTGGGCAAACATATTAGTTTCATGCTATTTTCACATGGATTTAGGTAAGAGGGTTACAAATGACAGTAAGTGGAACAAGAGTAATTGCAGAGGGGCTGAAATGGGAAAACTGCAAGCTCTGGAGGGTGAATACGTTTGGGCAAGCACAGCAGCACCCTGAAGGGAAAAATAGTCTAGAAATTTGTAGAAACTGCAAAATTCTGCATGACTACACAAAGCCAGGCAGGTATTTTTAAAGGCCATATGGTAAACGTGGTGCTGGGGGTCTTGGCTTTACAGCCTGCACTAGCTTTGTAAACCTGGTTCTGCATCTGATGTCTTGGTGTGGGCAGGCTGGGAAGTCTGCAAGGAGAGATGAAACACATTTAGGTTTTCTTGTGGGTCACTGCTCTGCAGGCTCCTGGTTAAACTTCAATTCAGTGAGCTCATTCGACTTCACAGAAGCCAAAAGCAGCTGCATTTCAAATTACTACATGATTTATCACGCAGACCAATTCTCACGTACTCGGGTCAAGTACAGGATGAATGGCAGCCTCTAAGGGTGTACAAATAACTTGGGAAATCAAAGTCCTGTGTGATACCGTTCTTGGACTCACAGGCTGCTTTCCTACTAATAAATCAAATGGTGCCAAGGAACATTCCCAGGCACCAGACTGAGCTGTGCTGCTGCATTGCCAGGGTGGTCCTTTTGACTGGTTTGCCAGAGATATGCAGAACCCCCTTTTGGCTGGTTTGGATCCCACAACTGCCTGTCTTCAGATCCCAGTCTGTCTATCTAGAAATCTTCCACATGACATATATTGGACTCGCTGACCATGTTTTTCAACAAAAATATTTTGTCAGTAAAATTTCTGATCTTTCTTAACTGACCATATGTAATATTTCAGAACTTGAAAAAGACCCATTTTGCATTTATATCAGCTGCATAAACACTGCTGTATGGACTTATTTTCCTGTTTATTGTTACTGAAATTTAAGAAAATATTTTGAAAAATATCAAAAATATTTTGAGTCTTCATACTTACCTCTTCTTGGAAATCCCTTGGATCATTAATCATTTATTGTTACTTCCCTGGAGTCAGGCTTCATCAAAACTTATTATCATCAGTTCAGAAGCTTGTACCTAGAGCAATTGCTGCTATAAACTTTGAAAAGGGTAGTTTAATGCTATAGCTTTCATTAAGTTTTGATAAATGCTTTCACTTCAACTTGGTATCCCAAAGACATTGTTACTTTGGTTTGACCAACTTGAGTAAAAACGGTGTGTGTTGGAATTTTGAGGATGATTATCTTGCTTGGAAGGTAGGGAGGAAATGGAGGTGTTATTTAGATTTTTTATTTATTTATTTTGTGATGTTAAAGCTGACAATTCTTGACATGTCTGTGCAAGTTCTATTTCTTAGTTCCTAAAAGCAGCTCCTCTGCTGGGCCGATTTGGGATTATGAGTATGGTGTATAAATCGTTACATGACACGGTGCTGGATAATTAAAGAGCTGCTTTGCACAGAGCTCCTCCATTCCTCAATGAAGCAGATGTTGTTTCATCTTTCTGCTGATTTCAAGTATTCCATGATAACATATAATATACATTAACATTACTCACAGTTTTAATACGTCGGTACCTTCCTAACCGAGGATCAAAGCCCCACGCTCGGCTGTCGAAGGCTCTGCACAGGCAATTAGCACAGAGGAGGGATCTTTTCCCATCCTACCCCCACATCCTAAATGAGTGTCAGTCACCGCGTCTCCACCGGGCCCGGAGGAGCCCCAGCAGCTCTCCTGGCTGACATTTCAGTTGCAGATGTCAGACACGATGCCATCATTTACATACCAATAGCTGCGAGTGGGAGAACAAAGCTCCAGGAGGGGCAGAAATGGAGAGGGATGCAGAAGTGGGAGCTTGCCTTCTGCCTCTCTCCTGCAGCTGACAGTGGCAACCTGAGCTGCTCAGCTGCATCCTGAGCCCTCACCAGCAGTCGCCCAGTGCCCTGGGTGTGTGGGTGTGCCAGCAGGGACACCAGACCTCTCCTGCATTCACCTTCTGCGTGACCAGAAACACCAAGCAAATTCCAAATGGTAGATGAGCAAATAAAACAAAGTATCAGGTTAAGTGAGGAATATTTCTCACCAGCCTGGAAAGGTATTCGTGCATCACAGGTTTATGCTCTTTATTATCACGATGCTTGATTTAAGAGAGGCATGTGTGTGCACAGAGCAAGCAGGTGCACCCCTGCAGGTAAATCCCTCCTGCCCTGCCCTGCTCGTGCTGTCTTGTGGCTGACACTGAGGCTGCTTCCCAGGGCCGTGTGTCAAGCAGCTGCTAAAAACCTGTAAATGGAAAGAGGAATATTATAAATATTGGGAAGTGGTAGCCAGGATGTTCCAAGGATGTCTCTGTGTTAACCACACAAGATGGCCTGACCCAGTCATCGGTCTTCGATCAAACTCTGATTTCCAAAGTTTGTACTTTCTGATTTCCAAGTCTGTACTTCCTCATACAAATATTTCCATTTAGTTATGCCCTTCATTAGGATACGTTTCATGCAATTTTTGGACTTGCAGAATTTTAATTGTCCCTGCTAGGAAGCATACATAGGTCCTAGCCCTAATTTATGTTGTACATATTTATACTTATTTCCAGTATATTTACAATGGGAATAAAGTTTATACTTCAATCCATACTTATTCCCAAATGAGAAAATGCCCATGAACTTGTTCAGGGGATAAATGGATATTGCAGTACATGGTCCATATTCTGCTTAGTTATACATTGATACAGCTCCCCTGTTACTTCAGATTAATGTACCTCTTTGAAAGTGAGTGAAGGAGATGTGCCAAATTCAGAGCCTGGCTTGTTTTCTAGAGATGTTGAATTTTCCAAGGCTGGCACTGTACCCTTCAGTGATGCAGAAGAAATAACTGCCTTAGAAGGTCTCTCTCCTTTTCACAAAAAGATAAAAATTTAAAATTATTGTGTAACATGCCCTTTTCTCCATCACATGGTCCTCATTTTGTTCACCATTATTTTTAATGGACCAATTTTCTCTCTTGCTTTTCATCCACTGAGTCTTTATTATTATTATCATCATCAAATTCTTTGTGGGCTGCCAGCATTTGATATTTCATTTCACTGATTTAATTATGTCTGTGGCTTGTTCTGGGCCTGATTATTTTTATAGATCTCCAAATCCTCTTCTTTACCAAAATGCTTACATGGGAATCTGTTTGCTCAGTGTTTATATGGCGCTTGGCAAATGTGCTCCTTTGTACTCTGCGTTTGTTCTGGGGGGTGTTTTAGTCTGATCAGATTTTACAGCTTCATCAACTGAATATGAGCAGACAGCTAACACCACAGTGTCTTCCCACCTGCAGGTAAAAGGATGTTGTGGGCACAGCTGGTTCCAGCTGCTGTTTGCCCCCTGCTCCCTGTGTGATATCAGCCCTTGGGGACTGATATCCCAGCTCAGCCCTGGCTCAGTGGGTGACAGGGTAAAGGAGGAGATGTAAGACCCATACTGTCCCTGAATGTGCAATAGGGTATAGACTGAGCTTAGTTTAGCTTTTGTAGTGTGGAGGATGGAGTTGGGGACAAGATACAGAGATATAAACCTGTTTAACCTTACTGTCACTGGTGGATGTTACACTGCTCTAAATAATCTGATTTTGTCTTCTCAGCATCATGACCAGCTTTTGAAACTTGGGCAAGAGATAAAAGAAAAGAGGGTCTCTGAGCTAAGGGGACTTTTTGCTGTCATCTCTGCTATACCTTAAACTATTCCTTACATGAGCTGTTAAGGTTTTCTGCCTGACTCCGTGCTCTAGGAATGACACATCAGGAGTCCTCACTGGCACTACTTTGAAATCTCTTCCTACAGCTTTCATCATGTGTTTCAAATCAGCTCCCCAAAAAGCTCATCTTTATATGATCCAGAATATTTAACTTATCCCTCCCCAGCACCTCAGTGGCTGGTCCCTCAGTTCTCATTCCTCCAGCAAACCAGGCCAGCCATGTGCTGTCAAGAAAGATCTTGTAGCTGTTATTCCTTCAGAGAACTTCAGCCCAGATTTTGCTTTGTGCTGACTGGCCTCCTCTAATTGCAGTCACCTTAGCAGTGATGACATACACACACATGTGCACACACTGTAGTTGCATGAGTTTCTTGGATTTATTATTATCAAGAGTCCATAAATAACTGCTTCTAATGCACTGGACTAAAGAAAGTAATTGCTATTTAAATGGATAATTTATTGTGTGCTAATTAAATACCCCATAGGTGAGAACATCTTAATGGAAAGTAACTTAATAAGCAGGTTTTTAATAATTATTAGTTGCTAGAAAAGCATCTGATGCAGAAGTCATGTAATGACAAGATCTAATTGATGTTTTTAAAGTATATTTATTGTGCATAAATAGCTATATATCTCTTTCCCTGTCTCTCATATGCATGGCTTCCCAGCTGGAGGTCCTGTTCTGCTTTATTTTAGTATATTCTTCGCTGCTTTGGAAACTTCTCTCACTCATGCTTGTGAAATAGTCTCAGTTACAGCAGCACAAAGCAGGATACGAGCAGAGGTAGGGAGCTGCTGGCTTCTCCAGAAGGAAAAGTTCTAGTTTTAACTTCAATTGACTACCCAGTTTTAGGTTTTGTGACAGTATCAGGTTCAAGGCCAACAGAAGTCTGTTTTCTACGCAGTTGGGTTTACAGCGTGAGCCAGAGAAACCCTTGGAAATCAGCTTCCTCCAGTGAAACCAAAGTGGCAGGGCAGGGTGTCTCTTTTGCAGACATCCTTACAGTCACAGAGGCACACAAATGGTTCCTATTGTGTCACATCTCAGAAGAGAAAGTTTATAATTGATGTTCTCTTGGACACCTGGACATTGCCCCACCCCTGGTGATGGTACGTGAGCAGAGCTGGGAACCCCTACAACAGAGAGCTGCTCATGTGGGAAGTGTGCAAGGTGCCAGCTGTTGTGCTGGAGTGAAATGACTGTGCAGAAAAAAGTGATAAACTGGAATGTCCATTGTTAATGACTTTCATTTGCAGTGGAGGAATCTGAGGAATGGGAGCTGGACTGGGGATGTTCTTCAGGCAGTGCAGGATTGTGCTGACTGGGATTGATTCAAATACCCTGGAAAGGGGTTTGAATTGGGAACAAGTAGTATCAGATTTAAGGACTGGGGGAGTAGACAGCTGATTTTCTCTCCTGGCAACAATATTATGGGAAAGCCTGTTCTGACCTTTCCTTAGCAGGCACTTGCTGTTCTTCTTCACACATCTTCACTTTGCTGTAATTCACTGGTGTCTTTTGCCATCACTGGGCAACAACTGTTCTTATTTTTTTTGTGAATTCAAAGAAAGATCTTCTCAGACTAAAATAAGTGGTGGACAGGAAATGGATCTGTTGGTAGCTCTGCTGGGATGGGGGATAGCCTTTGAAAAGTCCCTGCACTTGCCTGGATCTCTTTTTTTCCCATCCGTAAGATGGACTTAACTATGCACATTTCCTTCATGAATACCATTTGGTATTTTCTGATGAAAACTCCTATATATGTTATAAGTGTTAATCATTTTTGTCACTCAGGCACTGATTTAGGAATTTCTGGAGTACTCCCACATGTTGAGAATCACACTTATCTTAAGGAAGAGAATATTAAATCCCGGTGCTGAACCTGGCTAATTTGACAATGACACATTTTTCTAGGATAATGCTTCAAATCTTATATAAGAAAATGAATTGCATTTATATCTAGAAGGAACTATAGATCATATGATTTTACCTGCTTCAGTCCAGCATTCCTGCATTTAGGGAAGCATTCTATATAGGGTTATGGTAGGTTTTCCAGGGAAACATTATATCTTCCTGTTCTGTTGGTCCTTTGTACCAATGGTTAATCACCTGTTGACTTATCTCAAAATTCTTGTTTCCTGGTGTTTTTTCTTTTTGCAGGAAAAAAGTTAAATTACTGAAGAGGTTTTCTTTTTTCTTTTTTTTGGGGGGGGGGGGGAACTTAAGGGTCAAGTGTGTGGTTGAGTCAAAAGTCTAACAACCCTTCAGCCTTACAACTCCTTGGTTCCTGTTGCTGAAAGAAGATGCCCATCATTATTTAATTAAGAAAATTGTTGAGGTAAGGCCTCAGGGATTTGATCTAATTAAGATGGTGTTTATTCAGTAAAGAAGCAAGTGCTTTAACTGCACGTACTATCCCAATGAATTATCCAGCTTGACTTTTGAAGAGTCACTATTAAGTGGAAAGAAGAAATCATGGTATGGCAACAAAGCAAGCTTGAATGCTTCTATCATAATCTGCTCAGTCATACAAGATAATTAAATTTTAATCTATGTGTGGGATTCAGAGGGCACATTCAGAAAGTCCACCTTCAGTCCAGGTTTTATTAACCAATGGAGAAACTTCTGAAGGTCTCAGAATAGCAGTCAGTGAGCAGAAAGCCACCTTAGGGCAAGAATGAGGAACCAGTGGGCAAAATCTGACACTCAGACCACTGGATGTAGCCTGAATTGTCAGAGAAAAGAAAACAGTAAGGCCAGATTTGAAGAAGCAGCAAATTTCTTTTATGTAAGCAGCTAATAGAGCTTGGAAAAATTGATATGCTTTCAACTGGGTGAGTATTTCTGCAGAGCTGGCAAACTATAAACTTCAAGTTTAGACCAACCCGTGAGCAAATTACCCTAGTGTTTAACTTATGATAATCACCTGGACAATTAGGTAGAAAAAAAGGTTAGCTCCTTAGGCATAGAGGAGCATCTGGGGATGCCAAAATAGGTCATTAGCTAATGAGCCCTGCAGGCCCAGGAGAGGGGAGAAGAAACCTGCGGAGAGCTGTTGGTAAAGGGCAGGTGGGAAAGCTGTACCACCAAACCACTGCCTCTGCTGGCTCCACGGGTTTAACTGCCTGGGAGAGTGCTGAGTTTCAGTTCCCAGGTATTTGATTAGTTTTCTTTGGGGAGACTGGTAGATTAGGAGTCAGAGAATTAATTGGCAGACCTTCAGCTAATTGTAAGCAAGAAAGCAGGAAAGCAATCCCTGAAAACCACAGTGGAGATTGATTAATTCAGAAACGTCTCATCACAGAATATGAAGAACACTTTCCCCCTTTCCTCTCAGCTGCAGATTCCTACTTGAGGTGTTAGGGAAGAAACTGTAAACTTGTCTGAACCACAAGCAAAACTGTACGCTGCCCCCAAAAATGGGAAAGGAAGTATTTTTAATGCTTATACATTATATAACACATAAGCATATATCATTTAAAGGGACATTAGTAACTTCCCTTATTTCCTTATTTTGGAGGTGATGCACTAAAAGGGAAAATGCCACTACTGCAGTTTTCTTCTTACATAAAGCAGATTTGTGTCCACAGTGCCTGTGCTCAGGTCTGGTGCACTGGAGCAGCAAATCCTCCTCACCCACAAGTAGATTTCTTTGCTTTCCCTTGAAGGCCATTGCAGAAAGTTCTTGGGCAGGGTGGCCAAGCAGGAAAAGATGGCACAAAGGGAGCCTGGTGGGCTCCAGTCACAGTTTCTTTCAGTTGCCTTGGCTGGAACAAAGTGGAGGCCGTTTGCACAGGTCCTTTGTTCAATGCTGAATCACTTCTAGTAAGCAGGTAAAACTGCACTCACTCAGGAGAGGTGTGTTAGTGCAGGCAGGGCACACATCCACCCTACTCTTGGTTTACATATCTCTGAAATATCCTTAAAATGCAGGGGAAATTAAAAAATTGGTCTCATGGAAGGTCTGCTTTGACAGCTGAAAGCCAACCCATCCTGTCACACAAAGGTCTAGTGACTTGTCTCTCATAGTCTGGAACTTGAAGCAGTAGGTTAATGGGAGATGCTGGGAAGGAACCACCTTGTAAGGAGATGGTCATGGAAATGAACCATCCACAAGGTGCAGAAAAGTTTTATTGCAGCTGCTAAAATTAGGAAACCTATGACATCCTTGCATACCAGGTATTTTAATAGTGTGATTGACTATTTACACAGATTTTTTCAGATCACTTCCAAAACATCTTGCAATATATTTTCCAAATCACTCGCCAAAGAAAATATTTTTTTTCCATTTTTTATTTTATTTTCTGATGCCTCAGGGTTGTTTGCCTCTCGTGATACTGCAGAAAGGAAAGAATTTGCAGCTTCCCTGGGTGTTGTAAGTACAAGTACACATTCAGAAATGATCCTCACTAGGAGACTTTCAATTGTAATTTACTCCTGACCTTCGGTGTGAATCTGCCTCAAGTACTTTTTCCAAGAGCTGTGTGCCTCCTGTGAGTCCCTATTTGTATCTTGATCCAAAGAAAGGGCTGTAGTTCTTCACCAAGTGCCCTACGATTCCTTTGGAAATTACAAGTCTAAGTATTATTTCTCCAGCAGGAGAGTGGGCTCTGGGTAACTGCACTGACAGTGAGTGGCTCATTAAAGTGACCAAATTTGGGAATCCTTCCCCAGGGGAGGGGAGCAGTGACCTCCTGGGGGCTGCATGCTGGCCATCCTCAGGTCATGCCTGCATTTGCTCGCTCAGGTGGAAAAGAGAGAGCTGGAAAGCTCTCCAAATGGGATGGCATGTCTCCATGTGGCTCCTTTTTGTCTGTGTGACTTCAAACAAGCACTCCTGGCAATGCCATCAGCACACCTGAGCTCGGAGCTGTTTGTCTGCTGCCAGGCTCTGAGCCCCTGCGTTAGGATCCTGGCATACATGTTCCTCAGGCATGGAGAGAGAGAATAATAGATGTGAGTCTTACAGAAATAAAGCTAATACTGAGGCTTGCTGCTTTCTTTTCTGTATGCTTTTGGATTTAAATGTTATGGTTGTCCCCCTGGAGAGGGGAAAACTCTCTTCCTGTTCAGCACCATGAGGTGTTTGTCCCAGCCACAGGTCTCTGCACCCAGGGAAGGACTCAGGGCTGCAGCACCTGTGGAAGGAGCACCACGAGCTGTGTTGAACTGAGCAGTGAGAAGATGGCCATGGATTTAGCGTGGAAGTTTTGGCTTTCTGGTAAGTCAGGATCTCTTATTATTGTTTTATCATATTTTTTTGAGCTTCATATTTAATTCAGGTCAAATCTAAACTACTAAACAGAACTGTTATGCAGCACACATATCAGATAAATGAAGTGTGGGTTTAGCATAGCTCTGACCTAGTTACTTCATGCAATGTTTTGTAAAAGCAAAAATTGAAATCTTTTATCTGAACACGAAATGAGTCTTTGTTCCCCTGCTTATTGCAGCACTTTGCATATATTTGGTTTCAAAGACTGATGAAATTTGCCATTCTGAATCTTTCACTTGAGAAAGGCTTGTCTTTGCTGGTAACCCAACCCAACAGTGTATTGGCAAAAGGATTGTCTGCCATCAGAGGCACACAGAGCGATCTTGACACATCAGATGGCAGAAAGACAGGACCAGAGTTGGTAAATATTAATAAACATTAAAAATAGCTGGATGTTTTTAAAAAGAGTAATTCTATTTTTGTTACTGTTCTCAAAAATTAAAAAAGAAGATATTGGAAAGAAGAGGCAAACCAGACTAAATGCCAAGATGTTTGAAGGACTCGCAAAACACAGATGTGCTTTTCTAATCTTTCTGAAATAAATACTTTTTCCCTACCATCTATATCTCTATAAAGATTTTGAGTCTGAGAGAGAAAGGGAAACAAATATAATTAAAAATTCTTTAGTTTCTTTAAATTTCAATTTATATTATTTTTAAAAATGGATTCCCTTTGAATTATTAAGAAATCCATACAACAACTACAGGATTTTTTCAAGTTTGTAATCAAACATGGTTTTCAGTACTTAATTTTCATTATTTTTGATTTTAGAAATCCTGACAAGTTCTGATTATGATTAAAATGGGAAAAGTGAACGTAGAATGAAAATGATGAAAAACAAAATAGAGTGTTCTGCATTCAACCCCCCACTGAGCTATTGAGAAAATTAATGTTTAATTAAACTCCTGATTTTAGAGAAATAGCTGGGGTTTTGTTATAAAAAGATTATAACAAATTGTCAAATAACTGTGTATTAATAAGTGCTACATGGCAGTTACAGGGCAGATTCCACCAAGAGAGCTCAGTGCTGCTCGTTACTGCTTGGCAGGGAAAATGTTGATGGTCTAATTTGAGAGACGCTGTGTAATTTGTAACAATGCAAATGTCCAGTAGTTGTACTAAGAAGTAATATCCATTGGAGCTGGAATGAAGCGCTGAGGCAGGTGGAGGGGATGAGGATTCAGTCATTCCCATCAGGTGAGTCACTCATGGCAGAAACACCTGTAGCTCTGCAGGACACCAGCGTGTACCAGCGCAATTTAATACTTCCCACAGTTTCCATTCCATGCCTTCTGCTTGGCCTGCCTCTTCCCTCTCTTCTTTTTTAACTCTTCTTGCCACTCTCCTCCATTTCTGTTTTGTGTTTCTTGCTTCTTCCTGACATCCTCGAAAATGTAATGCTTGTTACTCCAGTGTATCAAGCACTCAAACCTGAAACCACGCCATGGTTCGTCTCTTTTATCTATTATTTATCAGGAAGGCTTTTGAAAGCAGTGATCACTGCTAGACATAAAGACTGGATAGCTCACAAGACAGCACAGCTCAGACACGTGCCAGCTCAGGATCCTTCTTTGATTCTGTGTATAAAACTACCTAACTTTGGATAACATGTGCTGCTATGATGAGTCTTGAAGTTTAATGGCAAAATAAACCGTCAGATAAGGAAACCATAAATCCTGCCACCTTAAAAGTGTCTGAATGAAGAGCTGAAATGGTTCCTTGTCTCCAAGAGGAGCAGTCTCAAAAGGAGCAGCAGGTTAGATGGCAGTCATGGTCTTTCCCAGAGGATCACACTGATGGTTTGTATTCAGTGTATTGGGAATGAATGCAAGTTAGGAGGAGTGAAATGCTTGAAGGTGCTGAGTTGTTTGCTGTCACCTTGAGGCACCTTTCTAACCCCGTGAGATCACTGCAGTAGATAACTCAGGTGCACACTCGTGGGCTGGGAGATATGCTGTGGCTCCAGGTGATTTATTTGCACAGGCAGAGCAACTGTTCCTGTGCTGCTTCAGGAGCTCACCTAATAAAGGCTGGCATTTTAAGCACTGCACATCAAAATTGCTTAAGTATGAGACAGGCAGCAAAAAATGAAAATTGGATAAACACATGTGACTCCATAGACATTTGAGGCATAATTAGATGTAGTATTTTAATGATCTCTTTACAGAGAATGTAGAAAAAGCAGCTTGTTTACACATTGAGTTCAGCATTAAGAGCTGTGCTGTGATTTGTTCTCTGGAAATGCAGTGCTGCCTGCCTCTGATTTTATAATCTGTTGACTAAACTCATGGACTGTCAAGTACGTTTCAAGATTATCCGTGTTTGGCTGTCGGATTATATTTTTTAGGGAACACAGCTTCTGTTTATTCTTAACTCTGCTGCTGATTTTCCCAGGTTTCTGCCATATGCTACACGTCACAGATGAGTATTTTGCTGTCTTAAAATTTGACAACTCTGTATCCAGTTTAATAGTTCTGTCATCTCAGCATTGTCATTAGCACTGAATTACAACAGAGGATATTTAAGCACCAGATTATGGCACCCAATATCTGTTAAAATAACAAATAACAAGGGCAGACATTTTAAGAAGAGTCAGTAATACTTCAAAAACATCAGTCAGTCAACAAAGTCATAAACACTGATTTAGTGTCTAATTAAAAAAAAGTTTGCTGAATGGTTATGCCTACCTAGCTAAACTGCAGTTTTATGCATCTGCCTCACTGTGGGCTTTATGCATAAATCACACACACTGACAAAACTCTGTTGAAAAAGATGTATAGACAATATATTTAATGAACAGTTTTGAGAGTCTGAAGATTAAAAACAGCAGAAGATTTGTAAACCCATATTCAGAAAATATGCAGATATCTTCTTGTGCATAAATTATACATTAGCTGGCTCTCTAATATACTTTATGCAAAATAGAGATAATATGTAGTACTGTGCAAGGTTAATATTGATCAGCTCTTTTGAAGCCACATTCTTGCCCTGCTGAAAGTAAACACTCTCCTTAGATTCAGAAAAACAGAGAAAATAAATAGGTAGTTAGATAAGTACTATGAAAAACAAAGCCTTTTAAACTCTAGTCAAATAAATGCATACTGCTAAATGATAGCAACCATTTAGTGCTACCATTTCCCTGCTATAATATCAAAGCAGTGAAATTTGAATCCTTTTAAAAACAGGGATTATTTATGGGCCTGAAATTACACACTTTATTGGATTAGAGACACGATTCCAAATATGAACCTGATTTGAACAATAATTGCAAGTTCCTTCTTATTGGAACCGCAGCCTTGTTTTTTCTGCTGGTTTGCTTCCAGCATTTTTTTCCTCTTTTTTATAAACATTTTCCTTTTAACATCTCTCAAGTACTTCAACCAGAAACAACCCAAAAACAGTAAGGAAAAGAGTTTCAATCAGCAGATGGGAATTTGTGGTCCTTTATCCTTCTAAACACTGCAACCCAAACCCAAGGATCAGCAGCCAGAGCTATTTTTTCTTTTTTTTTTTTTTTTTCACACTGTGATTTTTAACCAGCCCTAAACATTTAACTCATGTAAGTGAACATTTTTCTCATGGAAGCAGTTCTTCTGTCGTGTTCAAGTTATTAACTTTGCTTTACCTTTGCTTGGGAGGATTTATCTGCCCATTGCTCACAGGCTGCTGGGAGATGTCCAGCCTCTTCCTTCATGGCAAGGTTGTGCTGATTAGAAAACTTGCAACAAATGGAAAAATCTTGCACACAGTCTTTATCTAATCAACTTCAACATGGCTCTTCCCTAACTTTGCAAATTAAATCTAAATATTAGTTCACTCTTTAGGTTTTCAGGTCACACTCAGCACCGTAGCCTGCTTTATGCTGAGCATAATTACCCCAATATAGTGTGGGAACAGAGGAGGGAAAAACAAGAGCAAGAAAGCAACATCAGTGTTCAGTGTTGCTGCAGTTTCCCATCCTCTGGGCAGGGACGGGCTTATTAACTGCAAAATCCAGTCTGGAGCCCACTGGCATTTCACGTGAGACAGAGCTGGAGATGGCAGCACAGTGGGACAATATATTTGCAATTAGCAAATATTTTAATGTGCACTGGCATGTCCTTTAATCAGCTGTTCTCCCAGCCTTTTCCCGTTTACTTTTCTGTGGAGAAGATTTGCTCTTGTGAGAAGGTTTCTCTGAGCAGATTTCTCTGTTGGCAGGAAAGTGATGGAACAGCAGCTTCTGCCTGTGTTCAAACCTCAAGGACATGGGCACTGGCAAACATTGCACCTCCCAAGCCAGCCCTTACAAAGTGTCCATACCCAGGCCAGCACGGGGGACAAGATTCTGTGACTGAGACAACCCCAGCTTTGCAGCAACCAAGGAGCACAGAATCTCTTGTGAGGAGGATGTGAGTATGAGAATGTGAATCTCTTCAACTCTTTCTCTGCTGCACTGTGCTGGCATATAAGTGAAATGAAAACATTGTTGCTAATCAAGTCCACTTCTGAATAGTTCACAGAGAATAAAACATCTGTGTACTATAGTAAAAAAACTTGTAGCTGGGTGAAAATTATAAACTTGCAATCTTGAATTAAATAATATCCCACTTCCTATAAACTGTGTGACTGGGAAAAAAACATGCAGCTGTTTTCTGGCCTCCTCTAACCCCACACTCCAGGGATTAGTCCCAAGAAGGGACAATGGAGGGATAAAATGGGCAGTGGCCTATCTCCATGAGTTACCTTTCCTGGTGTGGCTCCTACTGGGGCTTCAAGGTCCCAGTGAAAGCCATAGGGAGTGATTCTTCTTCCCAATTCATTTTTCTGTGTAGCTTTTCTGCCTGCTGCTTTCCCTGTACCAGGACAGGCTGCACACTTTATTGATTAAGCTGCCTGGTTTTCTCTTTCAGTGACATCCTTCATTTGAATGTGTATCTGTTTTGCTGAATCAGCTGTGTATTGAAATGCTGGAGGGTTCAGCTGCTCTTCTGTTTGAGCTGCATATTTGGTTTAATCCTCTTGTGATTTTTTGCTTGCTCATCTGGCTACTACTTTAGCCAAGTAATTCTGGGGGGTGGAGGGCTTGCACTGCCAATTTCATTTCTGACTGGGAAACATATTGTATAAAATGAGTTCAGTCATTCACAGCTGCAACTGCATATTGTTGGAGTTAAATGCCTTTTAAAAGAAAAAATACAAGATTTGTTTGATTTCCAGTGTTGGAGACCCAGTGTTGGGAATATGGGAGGAGTTCTCAACCTGGAAGCTAAACATAAGTAATCAGGAATATCTGAAGCCACGGAGGGGAGGTGGGTGGGTGAATGGGAGGCAGTGGGAAGGAGGGAGGGTGCCATTTTAAATTGAGATTTAAGAAGATCTGCTCATTCTCTCTTCGGCATCTGTGGAAGTTGGGAAGCAAAGTACACAGCCCAGCAAAGAAGCACAGGTGTGAATTCAATTGTGTTTCAAGCAAACACTGTATTTCTATGGCAGTAAATCCCCTCAGAATTAAAGCTGGAGTCACAGATAGTTCTATATATTTATTTATTTTCAGTGGATAGAGATCCCAGACTTTAAGGAATGTGTTGCAATGCGGACTCAGAAATGCCAGCTGCCCAAGTCCCAATGAATCCTAGCTGCAGAAACCACTGTTTCTCCAGCATCATCTCTCTTTTGGCATCGAGCTTGTGTTTGAGACCTTTCAAATGCTGCAGAAGATGCTTCTTGCTCAAGAAAAAATTATCTCATCTCTTGGGAGGGAACAGACTGGAAGTTGCAGCTCACAAACTGGTAAGTGATAGCCCAGACCTTGGGGAGGAGAGTGAGCTCCTTTGCCAGCAAAGGTCTGATACTGCAGCTCAGCGCTGGTCTTAAAGTAGTGTCCATCCACCTTCCTCATCCTTGTCTTTTTGGACATCAGGCAATGCCTGAAGGCACTTGAAACCAGCACTGCCTTCCACAAATCTTCAATGCTTGATGTACCCTCCAGGGAGAGCCAGGGGTTTCTGTATGGAGCACAGCTACAGGGAACGGCTCAAGGGCACATTAAGCTGGATATAAAGTACCATATGGATAGACTTAGCATATTCATTCCTAAACCTGCTTTAATGTCTACCTTGTCTCCAGCTGCTCATCCTATAGGCTCACCTAGAAAGTGCCTGAAGCCACAAGGATTAAACAGAGAACTGCCTGACTGGAACTAGACAGGAGACCAACCTCCAGCCAGGCTTCTTGGCTGGAAAAGTCTCTCCTCCTCCTCTGGCTTCACAGCTGCCTGCAGCCAGAAGGGCCCTGCCGTGCCTGGGCTGTGCAGGGTGCAGAGGGCACACACTGAAACCCTGTGCAGGGTGCAGAGGGCACACACTCAAACCCCTGTGCAGGATGCAGAGGGCACACACACTCAAACCCTGTGCAGGGTGCAGAGGGCACACACACTCAAACCCTGTGCAGGATGCAGAGGGCACACACTGAAACCCTGTGCAGGATGCAGAGGGCACACACTGAAACCCTTTGCAGGATGGAGAGGGCACACACACTCAAACCCTGTGCAGGATGCAGAGGGCACACACTCAAACCCTGTGCAGGATGGAGAGGGCACACACACTCAAACCCTGTGCAGGGTGCAGAGGGCACACACTCAAACCCTGTGCAGGATGGAGAGGGCACACACACTCAAACCCTGTGCAGGGTGCAGAGGGCACACATTCAAACCCAGCTGCCAGCACTGGCTGCACCACCCCGTGAGCTGCTCCCAGCTGGGCTGTGGGGGTCCCTGCGTCTGGGTGGTCCTGGCAGGGCTCCCCCATGGCACGACCAGGAGCTCACAAGAGTATTTTTAACCTGCCTACTAAACCCTTTCCGCTTTCTGGAGTGGGGAGACATTAAAAATTTGCAGGAGCTTTCTCACTGACACAGTGAAATAACCCCCAACACAGCTGCTCCCTCTTAACTCTGGAGAAAAGGTTTGTGTAAGTGGTGCCCTTGGGGGTCAGGGATCATGGCTAGCAAGTGTGTTCCCCCATTTCAGTTCTTTTTTATGCCTTTTTTTTTATTTCCTGAACACAGTTTAGGTCTGTATATATAATCAAAACTCTCAAAGACTTTCCTTAATCTCTTACTGTTTCTGATTATCACTTATTCTTATGGTATTGTTTCTGCCAAACCATTTACTTGTGGTATTTTGAAAATGAACATGATAAGAGAGAAATGTTATCAGCAAATCTTGTGGTTTCTCAGTAGAACTAAGTAAGATTGGTAGCTGTAAAAAAATACTTCTGGGAGGTTCCTCACACAAAGCTTTTTTTGGTACTCCTTGTACAGTTCTTAAAGGATTCCAGTGCAGACTGACGACTGCAATGGCAACTCAGTGGAATTTATATCAGTGTCTACACCTGCCTCTTCTGTTCGAGTGGTGGCAGGCCTGTGAAATCATTATTAGAAATTCTGTGATCCCCTTCATCTAGGCTCTGCATTTAATAGGAAAATTAAACAAAACTCAAAACAATGCAAAAAAAAATATATCAATTATTAGGGAAAAGGACCAAGTTGCAGTGAAGTCTAGCAAGAGACAGACATTCAGTGCTGGTGAGCAGAATGGGCATAAATGATGTTTATGGTCCCTGTTGCAGTACCCAGCTCTCATAGCCCTTACCCTTACAGGGAAGATCCTCTGCACTTCCTTACCATTATATCCTTTTCAAAAAGTGTCATCCTTTGTGCCCACATTTCTATTTCCTAGTTACATTTTCTGTTATTTCAATAGTGTTGCATTTTAAAAACACCCTCCCCCGAGGCCTGGGGCAGACGCGGTGCAGGAAGGAGCTCCCCTTGCTGAGAGGACAAAGGCTGCTGGAGAGGAAGGTGGGGTGGCTGGCCCAGCACTCGCCGTGTCCCGAGGATGGCTTTGCCTTTTGTGAGCAGCCCGAGGAGATTAGAGCAGCCCGACTGCTGCAATCAGCCCTCCGGAGACCTCTGCTCCCCGGAGCTGAGCTGCAACCAGCATCTGGCCCCACCGTGACCTTGGTCTACTGAAATGACATTGGACTAAAGGACTTTTTAATTTTGTCTCTCTTTTTCCCCTCCCCTTTTCTTTATTCGCTTTCCCTCCCTATCCCCCTCCTATTTTCTGTCGTGTATTTCGGACTGCTGTGGATTAGGGAGTCTCTGTTGTAAAGGAGAGGGGCTCAGATGTTATCAGTGTTATCAGTTCGTCTGTAAGTGATGCTTTACAGCCAGGCAGCCTGGAGCTGAGCAACTGTGCCATCATCAGGCTCGGATCAGCAGCACAAAGTCGGGGAGACGTCGCAGGAGCTCTGAGAGGCCCGGAGAGGCACAGCGGCTCCTCGCTGCGGGCACAGTGCCACGGAGATACTGTAAGAATTTGTAGCTCTCACAGAAAGTTTCCCTGTGAGAAATTTCCTACAGAGTCCTGGAATTTTTTTTTTTTTTCTTTAATCAAAACTGAGGAAAAAAAATAAATCTGAAGGGAAAGGCTATTATTGCAGTTCATGAGCTGACATTTTATCTGAAGGCAAGAGAGATAAAGAAAAGCATTAGAGAAAAATCACCCAGGGAAGTTTGAGCTGGCCTTGGCAAACACTTCTAAATATTTACAGGAGACTTCTGCAGATCAGCTACTGCTTAGATCTACAGTCCTCCCAGTGCAGGAATTAAAACACAGGTTGGATAATCAAGGTCACTGAACACATATCATTTTATTTCCTGGGCCAAGCAAGCTACCTAGGGAAAGAGATAAAGCTGAACTAAAACTGTTCATAAAGCATGAACTGAACCTGCAGCAATCCTTTAGAGCTTAAAAAGTTCTCTCCTCTGAGGAGAGAGGTGCCCTCACTTAAAAGTCCTGTTGTCTGTACTTCCCCTCTACCCCAAAAGTGTTGAAGAGGCAAAGCTGTCCTGTCCAGAAGCTTAGTTAAGACATTGGGTTGACCAAGAAATGTACCTATAGCAGCACAGAGACTCAGCCCAGCACACACAGTCTGAAGGATTTATGCAGTTATAAACATTTATGTAAAGAATGATAAAAATCAGCTAATTGCAGGAAAGTTCATGTTTTCTACATATTTAATAGATGGGCTCTTTCCTAGCTCATGCCTATGGAGAACCCAGGGCTCCAGTGTCCTGGGTATGATGCAGCTATAAAACCTCGCTGCCATTCAATCCCAGTGCCCCTCGTGCACGCTCTGGTTTGTAGGAGTTATCTGTGAAAAAGGCTTGGAGCAGAGCACTCAGGGGCTGCTGCTGCTTTTAGGCAGTGCAGTGGCAGCGTGTTTTCCTCGTGCTGCTCATTGAGCACTGCAGTGTTGGCACACAGATCACAGGGATGTTTAAATCCTGCTATTACAGAGACAGTCCAAGTGCCCAAATAGCCAAGGGGGGGCAAGGGACCCAACAAAAGCAGGCAAATTACCTGTCCCATGCACTCCCCACACAGGTGATGTCTGATTCCCCTCCCGCACACTGGGATGGCACGAGAGCAAGAGCATGGGAGAGCAGAGCAGAGGAGGGTCTCCCACAGCCCCTCCACCTGCTGCCAACTGAAGCAGCTTGAGACAAGCTTTGGGGTGACCTTGTTCTGCTGCTCAGCTCAGACCTCGAGGGCAGCACTGAAAGCCCCTGTCATCGTGCTGGTCACTTGTCAAGCAGCAGAGCTCACCTTTGCAGGCCAGTTGTAAATGCTCGGGTTCTGCTGCAGTTGCCTCCCCTGTGCCCCTCTCCTGGACACACATTGAGGTGTGACTGTTCTACAACACTAAATATAAGTATAGAGACAAGAATCAATGTCACCAGGAACGTCCTTGACCACCATCAGGCTTTCCTTCCATGGTCAGTACTAGTTGCAGGCAGTTTGGGATTAGAGAGAAGGATTTATGATTTGGTCTGATCATAACAAACTCAAAATTCAGGAGATGGGAAAAATAATGATTTCTCTGAATAGTCACCTTGTACTAGAGACATAAGAACTGAGTGACTGAGGTAGGTGAGCTGGGTGATCCCTCTCCCAGAGCATTCCTGCACTCAAGCAGCTGCAGCTGCTGGAGGTGTTGCTGGTGCTTTGCATGTAGGGCTTATGTGTAAATAGGATTGCCAGGCCTGTATGCACAATTTGGGATCAGTTTCTTATTCCCAGTTAAGCAGTTGGATTTTATTCTGAAGATGCCTTTTATTCTTATACAGAATAAATTCCACAGTATCGTGATGGTTTTGCACCCATGTGTTTGATAGAGAACCATCACCTTGGCCCACCATGGAAGAAATGGACAGTTTTCTTCCCTCTCATTGACCTGAAATGACTCCCACACCTACACATTTCACTGTTGGTCTCATGGCTATTGTTAACCAAGGTTGGTTGCTTGTTTTTGTCCAAAAACTGGAAACCTTCATCAGTCCAAGCTCTGCTTTTTGCTCTGCCTATGGGTATCTGTAAAGGTGCACAGCAGCTAATGAAGGGAAGAAAGCCTGTTTTCAGAATATCAAAACTCTTCAATAGGGGTTAGCACCTCTGTTTCAAGATTTTCTACCAGAGAAAGGCTGAGATCTGCTCCTTTGGAAAAGTAATTCCTTACTGACCCAGAGCAAGACAGTAAATTCAACAAACAAAATGGAAAGGATGAAGCCTGCAACCTGACTGGTATACACAATTTGTTTTCCTCTACAAGGTTAAACGCACAAAATGCATAAAACCTGGAAACTGGTCCCTGTTTTGCTTCTAAACCCCTCCTTCAGGGGTCTTCAGCCCATTGGAACCCACCTGAGAACCCACGAGCCCAGAGATGTTTTGATGGCAGACCTTTGCTAGGACTGCCCAAGAACGAGGGGACAGTGGGGAGTTTCTAAACAGACAACTTAACATCAGGTAAACTCATCATCACAGAGACTGCCAGAATAAACTGGAAGGTTTTGAATGAAACGAGCTTATTTCCTACTGGTGTTAATCCTTCATGAAGTATGGATGTTAATCCACAAAGAAATTCTTAGAAAATTATCTTTTACATCTCCAGGGCGGAAAGGTCTCAGTTGTGGCACTGAATACTGAGAGCATCCTATTTGATTTACCAGTGATCACCAAGGTTTACATCAAAGGTCAGGAATAAGTCCGGAATTTGTAAGCTGTGAAAAAGGTATAAACACTTTAATTTATTGCCCTGTCACTGTTAATTCATTCGGTATTCACTGTGATAGCATTGCTGTTAATGAATGTATTTGGTAATAATGTGGATGTCACAGATATTTATGCTCTCATCTCTCTCAGTGGCTCAGCAGGCAAGGCAAGTTAGGAGCTTTGCCATTTTACGTTTTATAAATTAAAGAGGGAAAATAAACCATGTTTCATTTCAAAGAAGTACTTAACAAATATCTATTACATTTAGCTACCCCAAATGAGGGCCCATCCTATTACAGAAGAATTAGTACTGGACACAAAATGATGGGTGTCTGGAATGGATGGAAGCCAAAGGGGAAGCTTCCTATGTATTTCAGGGGCAACAGGTCAGACTCTGTTCAAAATATGTAGATTAGCTGATGTTTGTTAAATATAGCTAATAAATAAATTTTAGAACCCATATCTTTATGTCTTATGTGACTCTTTAGAGTCAAATTGGGAAAAAAATACTCTTGGATATCTGTTTCAAATCCTGAATCAACAAAAAAAGGAATCAACAGAGGAGCTCTAACCTTTGCACAGTGGAGAAATGTGTGCCTGTATGGAGCTTGTAAAAATCTCCTAATTGTAAGTTAACCTTGATTTTTGAACAGTCAGGTGGCACATACACATTTAGCTGACTCTGCATTAACCTGATTTTCC
Organism: Pipra filicauda; assembly: GCF_003945595.2. Lineage (NCBI taxonomy): Eukaryota > Metazoa > Chordata > Aves > Passeriformes > Pipridae > Pipra > Pipra filicauda. Next base: position 900,605 of record NW_024104440.1, read on the forward strand.
ACACATTTTAAAATTACACACAAATACTTTGTAATCCTTTCGTACATATTTTTATCCTGCACTCTTCAGATCATGCAATGGTGCCTCAAAACAGGGAGTTTTTCCAGTTAAGGTCAGCAGAAGCCTGGCCATTGCTTTCAACGGCTCCAGGATTCGGATTATAACCAATTCATTAATTCTGTAATCTAGTCATAAGCAAGTCCATAATATAAATACGGATAAGCAGCAAATACCTTCCTCATTCGGAAATACTGACTGGGAGCAGGAGGCCCTGCACTCCTGGGCTCATGAGATCATTATCAAGCAGCTGCTGACACATGTGCATGGAATTCCATGCATGGAATGCCTGGAAAATGCTTATGCGCCTGGGCACTTGCTACTGCTCTATTATTATGCAATAATGCATTATTACTTGTATTTGAAGAGCAAATGCTGGTCAGACAGTTCTACTGATATGAATTTTCACATCTTTTGATGGTGAAAGTCCTGCTTCATTAATGCTCCAAGTCCCGCTCAACAGAACTGAGGCGGGAGGAGGAAAATAAATGACTACAAATACAGTTTAGAAACCTCTGCTCTGACCTAAACCACCTTGCCCATAAATCACGATCCTGCAGTTTCAAACCCTGGCTTGGGACTGTACACATGGGCTATACAAGCACAAGTCCCTGCCATTCCCAAGGCTCCCTGGCCCCAATCTGCCTGGGGAACAGGAGGATGGACAGTCCTCCTCTCCACAACCCTCACAGGCCTCTTTTCCACAGCTGCCCATTATTGCTGTAATCGCTTCTTTACAGCCTCTGTGAATTGATTAGATTTGGAAAGTGCTGCAGTGGGAATAGGGGACTCTGGCAGGACGTGTGCCAGCCCGAGAGCTGGTGCTGCTGGGGATGTGCTGCCCATTTGCACATCCCATGTGGGACTGGGTTTAAAAAAACCCCAACATTTTGAAGGGGAGAGGGAGGGACAGAAAACCCAACCTGTGGTTTTTTTCAGAGCCTTTCAGTGTTTTCTTCTGAAAAGATCAGTCCTTCACTGTGCAGTAATATGTTCCATAGTTTAATTTAATGCCTTGGTTAGGAAAACTTAAATGTTTCCTTGAAGCCTTTTACAATTTGTTGCCTTTTAATTAAGATGGAAAAGTACCTAAATGTCTGAGTGGTGTCTATATTATGAAATAATTTGTATTTTATATTTTCCCCATAGAAGTTTGCAACTTGGTGTCATACAGGATCTAATACCTTCCTTTTGTGATGCTCTGAATGCCTCTGGAGCCGTCAGCAAGTGTTGGATATACAAATAGAAATGGTAATATTCACAGAATACTGATTTGGGAGCTTATGAAACGTCAGGCTTGTATTCAGTGCAGACATGAGTCTCTGTGAAGGAGTCTTCTGGCTTCCTTTGTTACTACATGAAGAATTCATTTTGGCATCTCCCTTTAGGGCTGGTTTCTTTTAAGCCATGATTGCATTAATAATATCAGTTCATGGTGTAACTGATTGAATCCCTTTCACGTTGGGGAAGAATTAAAGCCCAATCTAATTCGCTACTGACCCATAATCAGCAAAGCCATGAAGTAAAGGGCATTATTTTCTCACAACTTTTCTGTACAGCTATATTAATTTTTATGTTTCATACTCCTGAAGGTAATTAAATGCCCTTAAATGAGGAAATGCTTTATGTAAATGTCATTTTAACACCAAAGATTGTGCCTGTTCCCAGGGAACAGTGTTATCTAACTAAAAAGCTGGTTTCATTTCTTAAAAGCAAATACATTTTGAGGTCAAAATTTTCATTTTATAGTTATTACTTTGCTCAGATGCAAACACTGGTTTTCTAACTGAAGAATAAAAGGACACCTTGATTTTTTTTCAAGTGTATACACTACATTTTTTTGCATGGTTCAGCTTGCTTGTTCCTTAGATCTCTTTGCTTTAGGATTAGCAAGATAACAAACATGTTCAGGTTCTAAGAGATTTTTTTGGTGATGTTCTTTGAACTGCTGAAAAAGGCAAGCTTAGCCCCAGCTTTATAACTAAGGCCTGCTTACCACAGCTAAGCTAAACACAAACACATGTGGTATATTATCTGAGAAGAGGATCATTGCTCCCCTGTGATGTTCTCCAGGAAGATGACTGTTGTCCACAGCCAGTTTTTCATGGGAATTGGGTGCACATTCATGTTCATTTTGTCCTTGGTTTATCAACTTACCTACTGGATGCCACACAGAGCTCACGGAGGGCAGCAGCACAGTTTGGATGTCAGACCCATTTCTTCAGCTCTGCAGTCCCCCATCCTGCTGAGGCAGGTAAGTGTCTCCCTGGCTAACCCCCTTTTAAAGGTCCCTGATTCTTAAATGTTCATTTAAACTTGATACAGAATACTCTTTCCATTTCTTCAGTTTGAAGACTTATTTTTCCCTTTTTTAATGATATGTGTGCCTAGTCTTTTCTGAAGCTTTTCAAATTTCAGGACTCGGTGACTCCCTACAGGTCAGGGGAGGTTTAGATTGGATATTAGGTAAAGGTTTTTCACCCAGAGGATCTTTGAGCACAGAAACAGGTTACCCAGGGCAGTGGTCACAGCACCAAGCCTGACAGAGTTCAAGAAGCATTTGGACAACGCTTTCAGGCCCATGTTGGGATTCTTGGGGGGTGTCCAGTGCAGGGCCAGGAGCTGGACTCGATGACTCTTGTGGGTCCCTTCCAAGTCAGGATATTCTACGATTCTATAATGAGTCCTTCAACCTAACTGTGCAACAAGGCAAATATTCTTTTGTTCACTTTTGGCTTTTTTGCTCATTTTAATCATATTTAATGTTGTGTAATGAGTCCCCAGAAACACAAGGCTGTGGTCATAATACTGAGATGGAAGATACTTCTGCAACTGGGATCTTCAGCAGATGCTGATCTTTGCTGATCTGCCTTTGAGGACTTGCCAACATTAAGAAGGGAGAGGAAGAAAAAGGGCTGGACCATATTTAGAAGCAAGGAGTCCCTTGGAGAAGAGCCCTGGGGTGGTCCTGAGGGTCACAGGCTCACAGGGCACCACTTGCCCTGCTCACTGAGGAGCCAGCTCCTCTCCCAGGTAAACCCTAGAAGTGAGCAGAGGGTGAGGGCTCTGACAGCCACCCATACCTGAGCCCATGCAGTTCCCACAAGACTGTTCAGAAACAAGAAAAGTCACCTATGAATGTTAAGCTTAAAAAAGTAGCAGCACTGATGAGTATTTTTGGCATGAACTGAAGAATCCTTTTGTTCCAGCTACAGCCCACATGCTGATTCAGCTCAGCAGTTCTCCTCTTCTGTTCTTTTCCTTTCCCAGGGCTTTCTTAAACGCCACTTCTGGGTTGCTGTTTTCTTCCAGCCTGCTTCAGTTATGTTTGGGAATGATGGCTCATAAAAATATTGGCACGTACTCTCAACTGGTGGCAATAGTCTGTAGGAGCATGCTATCAGTCAGGATATGACTCTGTTCTTTTTTCATGGTTTTGCTATATTTATTTGATCTCATCTACAATAAAGCCTTTTGATACTGCTGAAGTGATAGAAAGGCATCATATGGTAAATGGTAATCAGGCTTTTCAGCATGAAATGGTTTGAATAAATTTGCTTTGTGGAGTCTTCCCAGAGCTAAATTCTGCTGTAATTTACCACCGAGACACTGCCCAGACTGCTCAGCATTAGCAGGTGAGATCTTCCTGGGGCAGAGCAGGAGGTGTCACTCCTACACACTGCACCCAGGGTGACTTGCTGGCCTGGACTCCAGACTAAAGGCAGTTTTAAGTAGAAACGGATCCTGCCTATTTCTTTCCTGCTCAACACTCATTATTTGCAAAACAACAACTGAAACTATAAATTTTTCATACTGAACATACCAATATTGCATATAAAGCAAGAATCACAACTCTCCACACATTAAAGTGTCTAATATCTTGAGTGGCTATTTATGCCTAAATAATCGGAGAAAAAACCCAAATAGATTTTTGAAAAGAATGTAAGGGAAAGGATAAAAACAATAGTCTGAACATGCTGTAGAAAAAGGAGGATAAATACTTAAGAAGAACCAGATCTTACCAGAATTTAAACATCCTCCCAAATACAAAATTTCCCTACGACAACCCTGCTTTCATTCTGAGGAGTAATTTATTTGAATAGGCACATGAAGAAGCTGCATCTGCACTGGCTGAGCTCTGTATAGGAACTAAAGGTGGAAAAGCATCTAATTAAGAAGTCACTGAAGTGATGAGGTGAGCTGTTTTCCCAGGGAAGGTCACTCACTGTCCAGCAGAGCTGATGTTTCCCATAGAGGTGTCCTCAGCCACTGTGTTCAACAGCGCTCAGGCTGGTTCATTTATTTATATATTCATACCATCAGAAAGGAATCTTTTACTGCTAGTTTACCTCACCTGGCCTGAAGACACAAGAGAGATGTTTCCTCGCTGCCAGGTGGCACCAAAGAAGCTCCAGGGACATTTGCTGCATTTCAAACCCCAAGTGATAACGATGTGATGTGTTTATTTGATTTCATCATGCAAAACCAAAATCATCTTATACAAAACTTCAGGCAGAGCAGTCTTTACTTTTTATTTTTCCCCTTTCTTTGGCTCTAAACCTGACAGATTATTTCTAAGTTACCCAAAATGGAACTTTTCTTCCTTTGTCTTCAGGTGTATTAAGTTCTTTTATGAGTATACAAAAAGTGTTGAATGCCACCATAAACACACCTATGAAGGATTTATTTCTTCTGTTCTTATTTCTCATATGGAATATTTTATATGTTGAATAATGAGCTCAGTTCTGTGTCTGGCAAGGCTTGTGTCCATATGCTCTCAGCCCAAACCATAATGACAGAGCATTTCCACCACATCCTCCTCTCACCCTTCCACTCAAGAATCTCTTCTGATGGTAATTCAAACTGACTTTTCATTGCCAGTGGCCGTGGAACCACATTGTGCCTCTTCTGTAAGGATGTAAGTGCTGGGTAATATCGTGATCATCTGCACCAAAACCTTAGAGGATGCTGGCAGAAAGTTGGGCTTTTTTTTTTTTAAAAAAAAAAAAAGGAAAATAAATGCTAAGACCTCAAATGCAAAGTAAGTTAGTTTGAAAGCTTGACTGGGAAGGTTGACTGCAGGGGGATGACAAGTGGTTTTGGAGGTGCTAGAGATCTCCCACTGGCCAAGCCATGACCTCAGCTGCAGCTGCCTGGAAACCTTGGGCACTTTAAAGTAAAAATTGCCAGTGAATTTTCACTAGGAATTCCCACCAATACCCACTGAACCTTCACTGGCTGGGCTGAAGGGCTGGTGTCCATAGGCTTCCTACAGAGCCAGAGGGGAGAGGTGGGGGACCAAAAATACTGGTCCTGATCTTGGGAATGCAGCTTCTGAGGAGCTTGTCTTTTCCAACCAGCAGACCCTGAAGGACACTTCCCCACAACCCACATGAATGCATATAAAGTCAAAGCTGAGCATATGCTTTGTGTTAATGCTCAGTTGTTGGGTATTTTATCATTCTTATTTTCTGGAGAAAGTTGGGTTTTTTTCATCTGAAAAGTGCTGTAAGGAACTTGAAATGCAGATTTCAACCAACTGTATTTCTTATCTGATGTCCTTTCACAACACTACTGTGCTGTTGTCAGAAATGTATGATGACACTTCGAGGAAAACTGATTGCCAGAGTCTGTTGATTCTGTGTAACTATATTAAAATATTGGAAATTATCTTGGCACGCTCATGGCTGGTTGTTTGGGTTTTTTTCCTTTAAAAGCTGGAGAAAGGATAAAGTGAACATTGGACTGATTATTTTCTCCTTCTATTGTTTATAATAGTGAGTGACCTTTCTTTGGAATGGGAGATCTAAAAATGGCATTCCCTGCCGGTGACAGGAGGGTGTTTGAGATGCAGGCTCCAGCCCAACCCGTTACTCAGATGTAGGAGTAAGCTATTTCTATTGAACAGTAAGATGGATTAAATGCAGAATGGCATTAAAGGGAGAGAGTAATGCAGAAGCACCACTGTTGTTTCTTGAATGTAATTTTAAGTAAATGACCTTAAACTGCTCACACGCTTGAAAATAAATCTCTGTTCTGCTTGGGTAGTGTTTCCACAGTACTTGTTATTTGCAAGAGGATATGAATAAGACAGATCCTGGGTTTTAATTGCTTCCCCCCCCCTTTTCTGTCAAGCTAGCAATTCTTTTAAAAACAAGTCAAAAGTTGAAATAAAGACTTTTTCAGGAAGGAGCCTGGTATGGAATGACCTGCCACGAAGCAGTTGTGGGTAAGTCTGGAGAAGGCATTGGTTGAGCTGGCTGCTCCCTGGGCAGCTTGTCCCCCTCCCCAGTTTGTGACACAGCAGCAGGAGTGACACACGGGGTGGGCATGACCACAGCTATGTTCTCCTCTTTTGGGCTGCAGAAAGAGGCCCTTCTGCTAACTTATAAGGAAGTAATTTATTTTTCTGGCATGTGTGGCAGATCCCACCGATCTGGAAAGGATGGGGAGTGAGGAGGGAGGCCGGGCCATGGGGGCATCGCAGTGCCCCGTTCTGGAGAGGGACAAGAGCATCAGCTACTGCCCACGGTGGCTGTCCCGGCAAAGCCCTCTCACACCAGGGCTGCAAATAATAAGCGGCCGGACACGGAGCTCCGGGAGCAGCGGGAGCGAGCGGCTGGCTGGGAACCATCGCGGGCTGACAGCGATCTGTCACAGCCCGGGGATGCGCCGGCCATTAAACTGTTCTTTTACATCCCCAGCTTGGACAATGCTCAGTGATAAGAGCGCGGCAGACGCTTGGCAGCAGCTCAGAGAGGCACTTAAGCACGCGCTCGGTGATAAGCGTATCGACAATCAGGCTGGCCCCGGGAAAGCGCATTCAGAGGAGCTTTGCCAGGGCAGGGGCTTAGAGGTCCATCAGACAGCAGCACTCCCAGACAGGATTATCAAAAGATCCTCTGAATGCTCTCTGCTCTGTATTTGGGTTTTTAGGTAAAGCGAAGAGAAAAAAAAAAAAAGTTATCTCTGGACAAAATACATGCAGAAGCTGGGCAGTGAATGTATTTTGATGGATTTGAGGATTCCAATTTCTTTCCTAAAAAAAAGGCAGGTGAGGAAAGGGAACTGAACTAGCTTTCCAGGTGAGGAAGTATTCAGTGAATAGGTTCAGCGGAATAATAGTCATTCATACTTTTGGAACTGTCTAAGTGCTTCATTTCTGTAGTTTCAAAGTGAGTAATTTCAAGTCTTGAAGTTATTGAGCATAAAATATCATTTATCTAAATGTTAAAAAATGATGGTTAAAAGGAACTAAAAAGAGCTGGGGTTGTTTAGTCAGGAGAAGAGGAGGCTCAGGGGGGACCTCATAGATCTCTACAACTGCCTGAAAGGAGGTTGTAGTGAGATGGGGACTGGTCTCTTCTGCC